>NC_056744.1:1191785854-1191803354 GCF_019279795.1 Protopterus annectens
AATACCGCCATTGTGTAATTCATTTCAATGCTATACCCACACAGTGAGGACCTTAATTCAAATACTCGTGGCAGAACACACACAACGGTTGCAAATCACTTCAATTCTTGTATTAAATAGTGCAGATCTAATCCTCACAGCAGAAAAGAACCATTTACATTGAGCAGTAATTGGAATGCAGAGATTTTAATTTACTTGCCCTCCTTACATAGAGCAGCTGGGCAAATGCACGCATGCTACTTTTGCTGCTGGCTGGCCAGAAACAAAGTATAGTGAATCTGAGTCCTCAGCCAATTCCGACAGGCTGGCAGGCTGTTCACGGAGCTGATGTCATCGCGCATGCCTCTGCATGTGATGACATCAGCCCAAAAGCTGAAAAAAATTTTAAAAAAGCAGAGAAATTCAGAAATTAAGGGGTGCCACTTGGGAATCATGTCACCCCATTGTTTGGACCTCAAAACTGGTAAAAACTGAGAAATTCAGTATGGTTGAATGGTATGCTTCACTGTAGTAATAAGCAATGTACAATGTAGCATTTGGCTTATTGCAGTGAAGTGTTTTTTTTTTTTTATCTTCACTTGAATAGCTGAGGGGTGAAGCACAGGTTCATAGTACTGGCCTAGGGTGCTGGTTAAACCAGCTACACTTCTGTATATCATGTTTTCATGTACAGAGTTATATTTCACTTGCAGAAGATAACAGTTTTCTCCTCAACACCCATCATTTAGATAAACATAGCTTGCTTCAGAAAATGACGCTTGTCACCATTCATTCCATACTATCTAACAGAAGTATTTACCTGTGAAATGTAGCAAAAAAAAATGAAAGAAAAAGACAAGGAAAGAAATATATAACCCCACAGAATCTGAACCAGCTTAAAATACTGCTAAACCAGAAAGTTAATCTAGGTGTTGCACCTATTTTGTTTGTTAGTCATATCTCCACTTCTGATATCACTTGTATTTTGTCACATGACAGAATTAATCTTTTTTTGTTGCAAGCAATTTTTGTTCAAACATATCGAAGGGGGTAGGGTTACAAGCATTAATAAAAAAAGTTAGCTAAAAGTCATTTTCTTATCATGCTATGAGAAATTTGTACTATGAGATGAATGTATTTGAGCCTGCTGGTTAACAGCATGGTGTGCCACGTTGTTTTATCTAAAAATATGGATCACGCTATATGAATTCACATAAAATGATGTAGATGAACTGGATCCAGGTCATAGTGTATCCTTGTCAAACCATAGCTTGTAGTTCTTTTCTGACAAAAATAACCTGAATTAATTACTGTACATGCATTTATACAGCACTACATCCAGGCAACATTGTATTATAACTCCGTGTATGTAAAGTGATAAACCACATCACTGAGAAATGCAGTTACATGTGATCTGTTATTATGAACATGCTTAGCGTCACTGTCAAATATTGCTTAGCATTAATGCTTCATGTTTTCTCCACCTAGAACATTTACTATCCTAGTTCAAGTTGTCTCTGAAATCAGTAAGAAAGTGCTAATAATTTTTGTCAATGACCAGTTGTGTTGCCTGGGGTCAGAGGTATGCACACAAACTCCAGCAGCAAAATTATATATGGACTATCTCCTGATTCCATTTATCAGTAGGGGAAAGACTTTGACTTCCTGCAGCAATTGAAAAAAAAATCACTTTAGAAGTACCACACAGCAATGAGGGCAAGGCAGCAGAGTGATAGAATTACAGTCAGTTTCTAGACATCAGTCCTACATCAAACCTTAAAAAACATGAATGAAAAAGAAATGAGAAAGCACACCCTGCTATATCACACCTAGTTGACCACCCTGTTTTCCAGTGCTTAAGGCTGGCCCTCTTTAGAATATGACAACACTTGGTAAAGAACTGAAACAAGCAACGTGGTCTCCATTTTGTAGCTTCAATCTCTTAACAAAGCCATTCAATATTCCACTGACTTATATGTAAAAATCCTTGATATTTTATACTTCTTGCACCAGAATGTAAGGGAAAAAACTGAATGTCATAATGGCTCAAAGATAACAGCAATTACATGACCAAAAGACATACAGACAGGAAAACGTATAAGAAGGCCTTAGCCAAGAATGCTCTAAAACTTCTAGAAAATCAAAGTCAAAGTCAAAGTAAACTTAATTATCATTTAGAACTACACACGTGTAGCCTAAACAAAATATCATGCATCAGCTCCATACTTAAGATTACTAAGGAAAGTGAAACAACCCATACAAGTAGAATAATCAACATAACTAGCAAATGCAATACTACTCCCAATACTCGCAAGAAAGAGCAGAGACATTTACTAACACTCATATACGAAAAGAATACCCTTCCCTGAGTTAAATTAAATACGCTATTTAAAGTAAAATAAAACACACTACAGATTGAAATGCCTAAGTGATTTGTCTAACATTGCACTTGAGTGAGTTAAATGTTTGCTGGGGCTCTTACCCCTTGGGTCTCCACTGAAAATGGGTTGCTTACTATCAATTCAATGCAAATAGCTAATAACCTTTTCTTTTTACAATTATTTTATATTGTGATTGTTGTTTAATATTTGTATATTGTAACTTTACTTATGTTTGCTGGGAATTTTCCCCACGGGTCTCCACTGAAAATGGGTTTGTTTGCAAACTCAGTTGGACTAACCCGGTTAACAAATGTGAAATAAATATAAATAAATAAATAAATAAATAACACTGACTATTAATATAATAAATAAATATTACGCTTACTTTATATGTAAGTATATATTGCACAAATAAGTACAAATTGAGTTATTATGTGTTGAAACCCCTGAGACTAGTGTCCAAGTTTAGAAGTCTAATCACTGTAGGAAAGAAACAGTTACTGAATCTTGTAGTCCTGCAGTGGATGCTGCGATATCTCCTGCATGATGCCAGATGTTTGAACAGTCCATGTGCAGGATGTGCATGTTGCCCTGTATTACTTTGGTGGCCTTTTGGATGCTTCTTGCAGAATAAAGATGTTGCATTGATGGAAGACTGGAACCTGTTACCTTCTCTGCAGCCCTCACCACTCTTTGTAGTGCCTTCCTTTCTGTAACTGTGCAGCTTCCAAACCACACTGTGAAGTTGCATGTGAGGATGCTCTCTATTGCACCTCTATAGAAGGTGGAGAGAATATGAGGAGGAAGCTTAACTTTTTCCAGCCTTCTTAAGAAGTGAAGGCATTGGTGCACTTTATTAACCAGTTGGCTGGTGTTTCCTGACCGATACAGATCCTCTGATGTGTACACCCAGGAATTTCATACTCTTAACCCTATCCACTCTCTCACCATTGATCCTGAGCACTGGGTAGTTTAATAAACAAATAAATTAACTTTTTTTTCCTGAGCTTTTATTCCTCCATGTTGAATATCTACTGGCTCGCTCTTATATGCCCATTTGTTTTCCCATCACTGGATGGTACTCATTATCAGGGCAATAGCTAAACAGAAGTGGCTGCCATACAGGCCGCAGTGGAGGTGGCAAATGCCCTCACTTGTTATACTCCTGATGTGAAACCTGCAAGTGGTTTGGTAAAAAACATGAGAACTATGGCATGTTTTTTGTTTGATGTTTCAGTTTCACTGTCTTTATGATTTCAACCAGAAAAGGATAACAATGCAGGGTTTAGACATGATTTACATCGGCCAGCAAAATATTATGGGTAACCAAAAATCATAATACCTCTTTAGAAGGGCAAATACTTACTTACATTATGGGTTTACTAATGCATCACTGAATATAGTAACCAAAAATCATCATACCTCTTTAGAAGGGCAAATACTTACTTACATTATGGGTTTACTAATGCATCACTGAATATAGTAACCAAAAATCATCATACCTCTTTAGAAGGGCAAATACTTACTTACATTATGGGTTTACTAATGCATCACTGAATATACTAATTTTCAATGTAGGGTATTCCATCTGTGAAAAATAACTGACATTTTATCTTAATGGAATATAAGACTTTCCTGTTACTTCATTTAACATGGACAAATAGTTTGTTATATTATACACAGACTTAGGCAGATGGTTGATCATGGTGGTTAGTTTTGTCATCAGGAAAATTTATAACTGTTGCACTTAACAAAATTAAATGAAAAATAACATGTTTTCTGCATCCACAACTGTATAATGTGGTATTGTATATGATAAGATTATAATCATTGCTAGGAGTTTATTTACATTTTTATGGTAAATGTTACAATCCACTTTAGCTGCAACTTGGCATCTTACAGTAGACAAGAACACCTACATCACTGTAAAGCAGTGCCATCCCAAAGCATATATATGACCCACTCCCCATGCTAAGAACGACTACTATCACCACCTTGGCAAGCCATTTCCATCTCCCCAGTCTATGCTGTATCACTGCTGCCAGCACATTTCTACTTCCTGGCACCAATATGCATCCAGTGACTGGAGCCACCATTATGTCTCCATCACTCCAGGATGGGCTAACAAACATTGGCTTTAAAATCCTATTCGGCCTCCCAGATCTTATAGTACCTGAGCCATTACTTAGACTTCAGTCAGATGGGTCATAGTCAGGGCATTGCCCGTATGCTATGAGGCCAAGAAATAAATGCACTTTCAGCCTTAAAGGGGAAGATTTGTATGCTTAGTGTTCTGGACAACAAAGTCAGAAATCCGCTTCTCTTTTGGTCTGGTATAAATGAAAATCAACGAAAAAGTCAAATAACTCAATTGGCATTTTTCCTAAACTGGCTAAACACCAAATTTATCATTGTTTCATGTAACTACTTAAAACAATTTAAACTGTACCAAAGAATTAAGTTACTGACCATCTCCATAATATAATTTAACACAGTATGGTAAAAAGTCATTGAAAAACTCATCAAAGAAGGAAAAGAGGCTTCCAGTAAGAGATGGCTTTTCTTCCAAATTTGTAGAGCTGACAGCAGAATACATTACAGTTGCAGTTACCTGAATCATCCATTATAGTATGTTATAAAGGAGAGAAAAGCATATCCCAGATAACTGTCAATTAAACATTTTAGTGTCAGTGCTTAAGAACAAAGAGGACATTCACAAGTGTGGGCATTTTAGAGGTATCAAACAACTGTCAAACTGCTTAAAAGCACTGAAAAGATTGTTTGATACATGAATAATCAGTGTAGTAGAAAGTACAATGGGAGATGAACAGTTTGGATTCAGATCAGGATGCAGCACAACCAACCCAGTGTTTGCAGTAACACTGACAGATAGTTGAGAAGAAGTTAGAGTTGAAGAAAGAGTCCTACTGGGCAATCCTAGATTTGGACAAGGTACCAAGAAAGCTGATTTAGAAAGTCTTCTGATGGTTTAAAGTCCTGTAAACATTAGCATAATTTTTGCAGGCTATGTACAAGGACCCTATATTACAAGAATGAACAATGTTTAGAGTCACAGAGGGGTTCCCAGTGGGAGTGGGTGTATACCAGGGTTCATCTCTCCTCCCACTGCTTTTCATATTGCTGATGGGCTACACTGGTAAACAGGTCATACAGGACAGATAAACAAAGAAGCTGTATACAGCGATGAGGCAGTACAGGTAGACTCTGAACAGGAGCATCAGCAAATACTCACTGATAGGACACACGTTTGCATTGGGGAATACACCTCCACAAAGAGGCCAGTCCCTAGCAGAGTCCTACACGGCCTTCTCTGAAGTCAAGACAAATATCAAGGACCTCTGGCTAACCAAATTTATAGATTATTGTAAACTAGATGTAGTCACTGGAAGCCCTAAAAACATAGATACCCTTCAAGTGGGTTTGACAAAACATAACTGATGCCAGAGCCATGGAATAAAATTTATGTGAAAAATGCATAATAGTACCCTTTGAAAATACATCTTCCCTCTGGAAATTACCACATTGATAATACCTCTCTAAAAGTAGACCCAGTGATCAAAGATCTAGGAACTTATGTTGACGCTAACCTGACAATTGATGACCACTTGCTCATTGTAGTGAGAAAATCATTCTATGCTGTCAAACTTATAAGTAAGGGTATGGCATCCAGGTCCAAGGAGATCATTGTTCTGCTCTACTCAGCTCTCATCAGATCAATGTATACAATTCACCTTTTGGCAAGTACCTGACCAGGCACTTGCAACAGCTAGACAAATTAGAGGTTCCTCACAAAAAAATACAGGGATTACAAAACAAGTCCTTTGTGGACCATCTCAAAACCATATCTCTTTACTAAGTCTCCTACAGACTGCTGGACTGTGATCTATTCCTAGCCTACAAGGCACCTTCTGAACCCGTACCAGTGGATCTGCTGCACATCCACAAAATGATTAGCACCAGAAATACCCAATCTAATGACCTAAACCTCCCCTATGACATGAACAAGACATTTTGGAGGAACAAGCATGTGTCTCAAAGATTATCCCTTCTCTGGAACAGGATTCCCATCTATGTAAAGCAAAGGTCATTCCTAATCCTACTCAAATGTAACTTGGACCAATGGATGGGAAATCACAAATTTATCCCAGATATGACACCTATATCTCTAATGGACTGGGGCAGCCTGCAAACACCTGATGTGTTTCAGCCTATATCATAAAATTGTAAAATTATATGGGGTATTGACACATGTCCACAATATTTTGGTGAATTTGGAGTAAGCTTGGCTAAGCTTAGAATGACTCGTATGCAATAATCCATGAACTTATGAACCTATAAATGACAGTGGAATGCAAAACTGAAGGAACACTGAATGAAACTATGTACAGACAAGACAGTTGTCATGGCAGTAAATTGGGGAATTCCAAAATAGGTTAAAATTGAGGTAGAAGTGAAAATAGTGGAACAGTTTAACAGCTTCAGGTATCTAGAAGGGCTGGTTTAGGAGAAGGAAAATCTGAATGAAGAAGTCAAAGCTATAATCAGACAGCTACAACAAACTGCCATGGAGTGTCAGGTGTAGTACATGACAGGAGAATGCCAAAAAAGCTGAAATGTAAGCTGTGGAAAACAGTGGTCCAACCATTATTACTGTGTGGAAGAGAAACCTGGGCAGTGAAAGCCAAGCAATTGAGGAAGCTTGAGGTGATGAAGATGAAGTGCCTGAGATGGGTGATAGGATGCACACTGTGGGAAAAACAAAGGAATGAGGACATCAGTGCAGAGGCCAAAGTAGCTCCAACTGCAGAAAGATCAAAAAGAACAAATGATTGTGGTTTGGGCACATGTACAGAATTTCAGAAGACAATCTGATGAAGAACATTTACCTGAGAATGGTAGAAGGTATAGATTGATAGACTGGGTGAGAGAAGACCCTACAACAGTCAGGCATGACTGTGGAAGAAGGTAGGAGACTGGCACTGAACTAAGAGATGGTGTCAGTAGGCACACCACTCTGATCCCCTGTGAAAAGGGGAGTTGTTGTTGATGATGATGAATAATGATGATGCATGATTTTGAACTGCATGACTTCTAAAGATGCAATCATCACATACATCTTGAAATCTAATAGATATAGTGCAGTGCACAGAATGTTGTACCTAGCCACATCCTGAATGTGACTTTTAACAAAGATAATAAATACCTGAATCAGTCTTGAATATGTAATCAAGAATGAAGACCATGCCATGAGTTTATCTGCCCTTAATATTTTTCAAGTTCATAGAACATCATTATGGCATTATGAATACAGGAAAAAGACACTTATAGTGCATGAAATGTGGTGATTATGCTCTGATAGTCAGAAAAAAACAAATTGGTTAAGCATCACAGTGGCACGAGACCTGACCTTAAAAAACGATAACCATCTGTTATCCTGTTCACTTCCTGTTTCTACCTTGAATACTCTCAGTAAATGTCCTACTGGGCTTTTCCTAAGAAACCATTGTCTTGTCACCTGCTTTCTATCTCACTTTAATGGAACAATGAACCTAATATACCTCTTCAAGCACTGGTTGAACAATGGAGATCCAAGTAGTCAGAAATTAAGCCTATCTGTGATGAAAAAATCCAAATCCCCCAAGATGCAGCCCTCCCATCTGCCAGTATATCTAACCCTTTGAGGCAGACATTGAACTGGCTAATCCCCTTCTTCATCACATGGCTGCCCTATGTATGTGTAGCACTCATTAGGGTGGTCTAATCCTTCCCAAGCCAATGTATACTACTATTACTACAACTACTTCACTGGTCACCTTAATTAACTCACATACCATCATATTCACTATGCTGCAAGTTCTTATACGGACTCCTACATTAGGATGTCTATAAAACTGCATGCAAAACTCCTTTGCCTAGTGTACCATTTCCTAAGGCTATGGAGAAATACAAGGTCTACTCTAATCTTGCAGGTCTCCTTTGTCAGCTGACCTAGCTTTGGATTCTCCAGCTGCCAACTCAAACAAGGGAGCCTTGGCTTCTTCTAACCAATAACCATCAAATAAAATTGACACGTGGTTATAATCTCAGGGAAAAAGTTGACTCAGTCTATTAATATGGTCGTTACAATTTTAAGTTATCAGGGCTTCATAAGCAAATTTATTGTGCAATTGCTTACAGTTTAGATAGCTTTGCTGTATCTTTGCATGCTGAAGTGTTACATGAATTAGCTTGTTTCTAATATGGCTCAGGTTTCATAAAATGTTTTGAGAAATGTCTTGCCAGATGTGGACATTTGTTCTAGAAATGCAGTCTCTCCTGTTGTATTGAGAAGATTTGGTTGCTAACATGCCCAGGATTTTTCTGAAGATTTAAAATGAGATTTGAATGCTCCTTTAAGTTATGAGTCTGTGTTTTGTCCTGCTGCTACCCAAATTATCGAACAATGACATGATAGAGGTAAATTGATGTGCAGAGTAGCTAGAATGTCTAATATTCTCAGGTTCTTCCCTATCAAGGCATCTAACTTCAAAGGAAAGAACAAACAAAAATGCCAGCCTAACAAGATTCGGGGTACTAAGAGGAAATGGCAGGGGATAATTCTTCTAAACTAAGTTAGAGGGGTTCCTTTCCCAATAAAGATATCACCCCTTCTGAAGAATGACTATGCCAAGACTCAGAGCATATCATCCTTTCCTGCTGTCCCTCTCCTAATTTCACCTTCCCCAAGACTTTAGCTCAACCCAGCAGCCTGGCCACAAATAGTCTCAGAAAGTGGGTGTTGAAAATAATTCAGTGAGGTTACTCTTGACAATGGCCTTGAAATGTACAATAGATTTACATTGTTAAGAAGCCTTGCCAAAAATAGTTGTATTGCAGAAAACAAAGCAATCTTATATTCTCTTCTGGCTTAAGCAAAGCACTTTTGTAGACAAGTTAAGCTTAAATGGTGATTCCTGCATTTGCAACCCTGTAAGTATAAATGTAAGACATCCAAATAAAGGTCCTGTCTCTTCTAAACACTTCCTTTTACATTTTCCTAGCTTCCAAAACCTCTTCATTAATTGTATGAAAAATATCAAATACCTCTACTGTCCCCTTTCATTCCTTTCTGCTATTTCTGGTAAATTAAAGAAAAATAAAACCATTTCAACCATATTCACAGTGATGCGCTTGTAGGTTCAGATAACCTCCATTTTAGTTCATTAAACTTTTGAAAAATCAAATATTAAGCCAGCAATGACTGCTCAACACTGCCCCCCTGACCATGGACAGTTCTTCCTACATTTGGGCAAGTTCTACAACCTAGTCACTGGTGCCCCATTTTGGATCTTTTTTTTTCAGAAAATTTTCAGAAAAAAGTGCAAACAAAGTAGACAAGCAGCAACAACTTTAATAGAATGATTACTGGAAAGGCTCACCCAGACTCTGCTACAGTTTGCTTTGAGGAAAAGGTTAGTTCACTTTTTATTTGTTGTATTTTGTATTACTTTATTACCTTTTTCTATTTTTGTATTCTTTGAATTATTTTCTTTACACTGGGTTTTACTTGTATTCTGCTTTTAACTGCATATTAAAACTTGAAAAGAGATCACAGCTCTGTTTCTTGTGAGTTAGACAGAAATTAGAACAGGTCAATTAAGGAGTCACACATAGGTTACAACAGGTTAGTTAAGGTTAATCATCTGTGAACTGAGGGGGTGGAGCTAGGAACTAAATCTTCTATTTAAGGGGGTAAAATAAAACATTTCTGAGCTTTACTGGAAAGGCTCACCCAGACTCTACTACTGTTTGCTGTGAGGAAAAGGTTAGTTTGCTTTTTATTTGTTGTATTTTGTATTACTTTATTCCCTTTTTCTATTTTTTATACTGCAATTTGTTTTATTTACACTGCGTTTTACTTGTATTCTGCTTTTAACTGCATATTAAAACTTGAAAAGTGACCACAGCTCTGCCTCTTGTTAGCCAGACAGAAAATTTTCCCAACCCCCCCCCACCCGGTTACTGCTGTGTTCTTAAACACCACTGTCTTTCTAGTTGACTGCCCCTTATGTTAATTTGACCACATATCTCATTTCCTTTCTGCTTTTACTGGCTGGTGTGAGTAAGCACAAAATTATCATTTTGTGAAATCACTCCCCTTCAACTATTTAAATTTATTGCAACAAAAACCAAAACAGAATAGTAGTTGAAGTACAGAAATAAATAGCTAATCACAACGTTACTCTACAATTTTGGCTGAATGATTCAAAAGACAATAAAGACTTCATTTAAAATATAAAAGCAGTTTAATTCTCACTTAGAATTTGGAATTAGCACTTTCATCCTGCTTAACAGGACTTATTCAGATTCAATTAAAACAAGATGGCCAACTTCCTTTTATAGTTTCTAGAACCAGGAAATGACATCATGCTTCTCTAAAAACACTTTCTGTGGCAAAGATTAAAATCAAAGGTAAAAAACAATTTACAACAATGAAAGTTTCCCTTACAAAAAAAACATAAGATACTTGAAGTGTACAGAAAATATAAAATAAACATGAAAATGAATTATAAGAAATCACTTTCAAAAAAACACTTCATATCCTAGTCTCTAATACATTAAGTCCTGGTGGGTTGCAAGCATCTAATTTTAATTGCCAAAAGACTTATTTTTCTTCTAATAATAACTTACAATTACCACCCCTCGGGTTAATATGTACCCTTTCTAAAATGGCAAATCTGAATGTATTACAGGTATTGTTACTTTCCATGTCCTGCACAAAGCTTTCTTCCTGTTTTCTTTCCTAATTTCATAGTAGTGCTCATAAGTTCTGTTTTTAGAAAGCTGTCTGTTTTCCTGGCATAAAATGCCAAACAGGTGGAGCACATGGCCAAATAAACTATACCTTTTTTACTACAGTTCCCATACTGAAAGATGACCTTAGTCTGATTCGTATTTTCTAGCTGTATTTCTCCTTTGAGATATATGTATTCACACTGATTACAACATCCACACTTCTTGGTCCCCTTGCCTCCTGCATACTTTCCTTTATTCTTACTGTTCTCTAAGTTAGCCTTACTATTCCTACCTGTTTTATATACAAAAGCTGGGACATTTCCGAGGAATTTATAAAGTTCGGTGTCACTCCTTAGTATATTCCAGTTCTTTGTTATCACATCTTTTACCATAGGGGAATAAGGGCAATTTTCAAAACCATAGCGCTACTAAATTTATTTTCAGATGTATTTTCATGTACATGGTAAAATCCATTCCCAATAGGGGTTTGTACAAAGTTCCCCATTTAAACAAAGTGTAATCAATGTTCTCTCTAATATGTTTTTGGGGGTACCCCCTTTCTAAAAACATTCTACACACCATACCTAATTCTTTAACCACTTTGGTATAGTCAGATGTCATTCTTGGTGCCCTAATACATTGTCCTTTAAGTATGCTTTTTTCTTTAAAATAGGGGGTACAAATTTGCAAATTTAGTTTTAACTGAATGGGAACACCAACATGTATTCAATAGTACCTACAAAAAGAATCTTAAACTGTATGTACATTTCCTTGATGATGCTTTTATTTTATGGGAAGGAGAAACTGAGGATATAGAGAAGTTTGTTATATACCTTAACAACAGATGTTCCTCTTTTAAGTTTACTCATACTTATGATTTGGAAGGTTTAGCTTATTTAGATTATTACATATCACACACTCAGAGGTTTTAAATCCAACATCCACTGTAACCCCACCTTTAGTATTTCTTACTTGGAATTTAATAGCTGTCATCCCTAATCACAGAAAAAAGCATACTTAAAGGACAATGTATTAGGGCACTAAAGCCAGTATTAGAGGCTAGGATATCAAGTGTTTTTTTTTAAGTGATTTCTTATAATTCATTTTCATGTTTATTTTATATTTTTTGTAAAATTCTACTTCAAGTATCTTAAGGTTTTTGTAAGGGAAGCTTTCATTGTTGTAAATTGTTTTTTTTTTTACCTTTGATTTTAATCTTTGCTACAGAAAATGTTTTTAGAGAAGTATGATGTCATTTCCCGGCATAGGATGGTGGTTTGTAAGATGACGATGGTGATCAAGAAGAGGAGGAGTGTGAGGGAAGCACCAATGATCAAATGGTGGAAATTGAAAAAGGGTAATTGTGAGGTGGAGTTCTGGGAAGAGTTAAGACAGGCACTGGGTGGCAGTGAAGAGTTAACAAATAGCTGGGTAACTACAGCAGAGCTAGTAAGGGAGATGGCTAGAACGGTGCTTGGTATGACATCTGGTGGAGGTGGGATTACATCAAGGATCAGCTCTGAGCCCTTTCTTATTTGCAATGGTGATGGACACGTTGACAGACGAGATCAGACAGAAGTCCCTGTGGACTATGATGTTTGCAGAAGACACTGTGATCTGTAGTGAAAGTAGGGAACAGGTGAAGGAGACCCTGGAGAGATGGAGATATGCTCTAGAGAGAAGAGAAATGAAGGTCAGCAGAACTAAGACAGAATATATGTGTGTGAATGAGAGGGAGGTTAGAGGAATGGTGAGGATGCAAGGAGTAGAGGTGGCAAAGGTGGGTGAGTTTAAATACTTGGGATCAATAGTTCAGAGTAATGGTGAGTGTGGAAGAGAGGTGAAGAAGAGAGTACAGGCAGGATGGAGTGGGTGGAGAAGAGTGTCAGGAGTGATTTGTGACAGACAACTACCAGTAAGAGTGAAAGGGAAGTTCTACAAGAGGGTAGTGAGACCAGCTATATTATATGTGTTGGAGACAGTGGCATTGACAAAAAGGCAGGAGTTAAAGCTGGATGTGGCAACGTTAAAGATATTAAGATTTGCACTGGGTGTAATGAGAGTGTACAGGATTAGGAATAAGTATATTAGAGGGTCAGCCCAGGTTGGAAGGTTTGGAGACAAAGCCAGAAAGGCAAGATTACGTTGGTTTGGACATTTGCTGAGAAGGGATGCTGAGTATATTGGGAAAAAGATGCTAAGGATGAAGCTACCAGCTAACAAGAAAAGAGGAAGGCCTAAGATAAGGTTTATGGATGTGGTGAGAGAGGACATGCAGGTGGTTGGTGTGACAGAGCAAGATGCAGAGGACAGAAGGAAACGGAAACAGATGATCCACTGTGGTGACTCCTAATGGGAACAGCCAAAAGATGATGATGATGATGTCATTTCCTGGTTCTAGAAGCTATAAAAGGAAGTTGGCCATCTTGTTTTAATTGAATCAGAAGAAGTCCTGTTAAACAGGATGAAAGCGCAAATTCCAAATTCTAAGTGAGAATTAAACTGCTTATATATTTTAAAGGGAGTCTTTATTGTCTTTGAATCATTCAGCCAGAATTGCAGAGTGACATATTTAAATTTATTGTCCATCCTACTGTATTCCATAGCACCAGAATACAAAAGTGACCACCCCCTTTCAATTTATCTTGCTGTTTTAAAAATAGTGACTCGCCAATAAAGCAACTTTTTAGGCAGGTAAAATTTAAGTTACCTACTTTCACATCTAACTCCTCTAATGCACACAGCAGTGTTTAGGATAAACCATTGTTTCATCTTACCTTTAAGCATCTATTTCAAGACCACAAGTTATTGGAGAGCCCACATTCTGCCTCTCAGTAGTCATCTTGGGATTAGGGTTTCTTTTTTCTCCTGGTGAGAGAAGGATTGCAGTTACATTATTTCCTGGAGACTGCTGATCACCAGAAAGCTTAATAACTGCTTTATAGGTGACAGCTTGAAATATGTGCTTATATTCTTAGCCTGGTGAGAGTAGGAGCAGAGTGCATTGATTCCTGACTCTTTCTGGTTGGAGAGTGAGTGTCTGTGCTTAACGTGACTGATTAGTCTAGTTGCTATTTGAGGCATCTACCAGAAAAAGGCTACAAGCCTGCAGACTCTTGCATCATTGGGGACAAGACAGTGGATCACCAAACAGGTCATGGCCTGCTTCTCTTATTGGGATTGGTGTTAACATTTTGCTTCTGGTGAGAGAAGCAAAAGAGTATTGTATCCCAACAGAGTGAAGCTGTGCTGAGACCAGCATTAGTAGTAGCCAGGCAGTAGCCATTCATGGGACTCCCCTCTTTTCATCATTCTTGACAAGCTAATTCTTTATTTTTCAGTAAATACTGCTTGATTTCTTTTTAACATCAGAATATCTGCCTAAATCCTTCATCCTTAAATTTTCAGAGTCTGTGTATTAGTTTCCCCTCAAGTGCTTGGCAGTGCTCTGTATAGACTCAGACACCTTGAGTGATATTTTTCCTGTGTAAGGACTATATAAGGAAACAGCTCCAGTACTTAGTAATAATGACCAGCCCTCCTGGCATGTCTAAAGGTCAGTTCCCTGTGCTTTCTCCTATTAACCTGGTGAACTTGGGAATTTTGAGGCAGTGTAGCAACTGCCTCATGTACATAGACAACCCTCCCCTCTTACCTCCCAACACTTAGACTTGTGAGAGATGCACTTATATGGACACATTGTAAGCCATGCATTCTCAAGTCAAGACCGGAATAGCTGGTCAAGAGGAAAAGGTCAACACCTGCACCACACCACAGGCTACACATATCCCTCCAGAACACCCACCATCACAGCTCTCACATAAAAACACAAACCACACATCCACCTTTGCAGAGGCTCTCAATAGAAATCTACCCAAACAGCAGAGAACTCCAAGGCAGAAACACACTCAACCATCACAACACAGCACAGACCACAACACACATAGCTCACCTACACAGTATGCTCCTCAACCTTAGCCTGTAAGGCAAAACAGCTTGCCCAGTACATTAATCATAGGTGACTCAATAGTGAGGCACACTGATGTCTCACTCACTATGTTGAATAAGGAGAAGGTAACAGTCAGCTGTCGATCAGGTGCCAGAATCTGACACATAACACATGCACTCAGGTCACTCCACAACAAGTACAAGTATGACTCTGTCACTGTCCATGTGGGTGTGAATGACCTGAGATGCACTTCCCTGGACTACATGAAAAAAGACATGGAGGAGCTCTCGGATTATGTGGCCCAGGCAGTTATGACTCTAGCCCTGAGCAGCATCCTACCGTCACCCATAATGATACAGCAGTACAAGCAGAAAATTATTGACTTTAACAATTGTCAAAGTTTCTGGTGTCATTCCAAAGAGATCCAGTATCTGTCTGCTTGGAATTACATGAATGACAGACCTTGATGCTTTGCCAGAGATGGCCTGCATCTCTCACCCCTGGGTTTCCGGATACTGGCTAAGGCTCTTGCCACCCCTATAGTACGTTTTTTAGGCAATGTTCCAAAGACCAAATTACCACCATAACAGCTATAAATAAATGCAATCTGAGGGTCATGCTGCTCAACACTAGAGGTCTAAATCTCAAGATGCACTTGCATCAGACAACATTAACTAAGAAATACAAGTCTTTTATACAAAGTGTGACCAATAAAAAGCCCTTAATTATGATGTCATCAAAAAGTTAAAAATTTTTTACACAGAACACATACTACAGAAAACACATTCATATATCATGAATAAAAACAGCTATAAAATGTGTATAAAAGACTTGCATTTCTTAGTTAATGTTGTCTGATGAAGCGGTGTGGTCACTGTGAAAGCGCTTACCATTCTTTTGGATACATCTATTAAAGTTCCTGGATTTTAGCCTGTTGGTTTGGTATTTATTTTATAATTCATTCCACACATTTCAGCTCCAGAACATGGACCAAAACTCCAAAGGCGGTAGTGTCTCCATATTCATAAAGGATATGCACACCTCCAGACTAGTAGCCCAGCATAATGCATCTGAGATACTACTAACATTGGGTAAGATGGCGATTCAGGTCGTAGCCTACTATAGGCCCCCAACCATGTCCCAAGACTCTCACTCCACATTCATAAGCACCCTGGAAACTATTAAGGTCTAACCCAACACTCTCATACTAGGTGACATCAACTACCCCTCCATCAGCTGGGAAAACTACTCATGCACCAATACACTGGCCCAACGCTTCTTGGAATTCAATAATTCCAATGGCTTAGACCAGCTCATTCTTAACCTCACTAGAGGAAGCAACATCCTTGACCTGGCTATTACTAACATGGGAACCATTGTGCTACACCAGTAGTCAACTCCTCCCTGGTTAGATCCAACAACAAACTAACCACCATGAAAATCCACATCCAGGGCCGGCCTTAGCTGAAATGGCGCCCTAGGCAAAGTAGTGCTGTGGCGCCCCTTAAGCCCCACCCACACCATTCTCAAGTAAAGCCCCTACTTGAGCCACGCCCATATGTAGGTCACTCCCACAAAAGCCACTCCAGTCATTTCTTTTAATTTTTTAAATGCATGAAAATCAGTGGATGCTTTGTCATAGTGTGACAAAGGGGGCATGCTTTACACACCAGCCACAGTACACCAGCACATCACTGACCAACATGTACAACAGACACTGGGCACTTACTGACCTTAATCAAATATATAGCATAAATGTAGTTTACAATACATGAGTCTGACAGCAATCTGTTCTGTCAGACAGAATAAGGGACAGAATGTTTTAGAGTTTGGACATGTATGTTCACCTTTTACATATGCCAATAGCTGTCCATCACCTCTACCAAAAGGCAGTCTATGGAAATTGCTTTCCTAAGAATAACAGACAAAAACCCTCCATAGTTGTGCTACTAACAATGCAAATGGATTTGGCATAAGCAGAACTAAACATCTCTTCCCCTGAAGCTCTCAGCTCCTTGTAAAATCCTTACTCAACTCTTTGAATCCTAAGTGGTATGGATAGAGAATTCAGGCTCATGTTTCTTGTACCCAAGGTACAGAGTTTGAGCCTAAGTAACACTAACCACCAGGTATACCTAACTGGGGCATACACACACACTGTTAAATATTTACTCTGCCTACTGAATAACAAGTTAACAATCTGCACTACCCAAACAAAGTTGTTCACATGTGCTCCTGGATGCCTATGCAATCTAATCTACTTTTCTCTTCCTCCTTAACTCATCAGGACCAATCACTTCTGGAATGTCATACATCTTACAGCCTACATACATTCAACACCATTTTCTGAAAAAAAAATAAAGTTAAAAATATAATGCGAGCAAATATACATATT
>NC_056744.1:1191808354-1191868354 GCF_019279795.1 Protopterus annectens
TTGTAAAGGCTCCAGGGCCTTTAGCCTAGTACACACCTATGAACATATGAACAAATGTTAAAAGCGTTAAAAGCTCACAAAATAACAGAATATAAAACAATGATAAGTGCTTTCACACCAACACAAGGTGTTTCATTAGATCTAAATACAAACCATCCATTCATACTTAAATACATTTAAAGCTACCAAGTAAGACCTTGTGACTTAAAAGAAGCTCTTAAAGAGATACAATCATTCAATCCCTTACCTCTATTTGCCTGAAACAGCAAAATCCATTTTGTTT
Source organism: Protopterus annectens (assembly GCF_019279795.1). NCBI lineage: Eukaryota > Metazoa > Chordata > Ceratodontiformes > Protopteridae > Protopterus > Protopterus annectens. Next base: position 1,191,808,638 of record NC_056744.1, read on the forward strand.
CAATCAAGACTCTGTCAACGTTTTGATATCCCCACTCTTTGCCATAATGAAATACTTCTCAAGGATGAAAAAAATTAAAAGCATGTAGGCTACCCTTATCCATTACATGTTTATCTAAAGCATTCCTAGTTTCACTTTTACTGATACTATACAGGTGCTCCCTAACCCTGTCTCTAAGACTTCGGTTTGGACTTCCCTACATAGTAACTATTTCACGTTTACAAATAGCAAGGTGAACAACATTTTGGGAGCTACAATCTGCATAAAAATCAAATGTGAACATCTGTCCAGTATCAGGATGAATAAAGCTGTCCCCTTCCTTAATATACCTATAAATATTGCATCCCCTAATGGTTACCTTCCAGTCTGATAGAACACTATTGTCCCTACTAGCAGTCAAAAGCTTATAACACAACACTCATTTAATTGAAGTACAATTCTTAAAAGAAAATCAAGCCTCATCCTTAAGTGCATCCTTAAATTTGATATCAAACATAAGTATCCCCCAGTGTTTTCTAATAATGTCACAAACAAGGTATACATTATTTGAATATGTCAAACATGTCCTTAGACAATCAGTCTTGTCATCCCTATCTGCCAGGGAAACATTCCCTTTATATAGAAAATATGGTTTAGCTCTAGTTTTTTTCAAATGAAGCATTTAACAAACTTATTCTTAAATAATCTACTTTGAGGGATTTCTGTAAAAATCACAGCACAACAGCAACTTAAAACGTTGTCGACAACCGTATTACATATATGTATTGTAAAGTGCTATACTCTGCTAATGTAGGAAGACTTTTACCAGGTTTCCACTGAACTAGAAGTTATTATTCAGTTGTACTTTCATCGAAATAAAGTTGAACAAAACTAAGAAGAAATGGTGCTTCAGTCTACAAAGTTCTGTCATTGCCAGCACCAGTGCATGACCTGCTAGCAGAAGCTACCCGACCAACAGGTTTTCTTGGTCGCTTGGACAAAGACGCAACACGAAATGTACACTTCCACATGTATAGTTTGAATAAGCCTCCATGCTTTTTATGTGCTGCTATCATCACCTGTAGATAACACCTTAAGCATGTTCCACATCTGGTACTAACCATACATAGGTCACTATACATCATGCATTGCACTCTGGGCATAGTCTTATATCTCCTGTGGAACACATATTCTTGACATAACTATATGTTCTAATGAGAAAAAAAATCCCTTGTACAACAAAAATGCAACTCACCACTGTCTTATAATTTATCACACATTAAAAAGGAAACCGTGTGTGTTTTTACAATAACTGAACAGCAAGCTGAAGCAATGATACTATTATGTAAATGAACCTTTGTATATATCTAGCCTTAGGAAGCTATGCATAAGCTAAGAGTAATAAACCAGCAGCATTGCTTCCTGAAATTTATTTGGTGTTTGTGTTTGTTTGTTTGTAACCACTGCCTTGTTTCATAAGTCTAAAATCTTCCCATACAAAATGTAAAAGTTGTGCAGTAATCCATCATTTCTTTGGTGGTTGATCTGCAAGTCTTATATTTTCTTAGCCCATGTCCCTCTTTAAGAGGATGAAAAACTTGAAAATATGTCTCTGAAAACCAAGCAATGCTCGACAGGGTCTTATGTTACTTGTCTGGTTGTGCCATGATTCTTACATTTCCAAATCTATTGTTTATGTTCACAGAAAAGCAGTGAGAGTTGTAAATTCAATTGTTTGTGGCCTTTTTAGATTTAATTTTCAGAATACTTCACTATTCATAAAGAACATGCATACACATACATTCTTCTAGCATATACCCATGGTTACCATTCCAAAACCTCCATGCTGTAATAGCCTTTTACCACACTGATGAGTATTCCACTTTTCAAAAGTATCAGACTCAACATATTTGATATATAACTCAACTCATCCTTCCATGCTCAGTATTTACTTATTTACTTATTTGACATTTGTTGACTGGTTTAGTTTGACTGGACAGCAGCCCTTTTTCAGCAGAGGCCCGTGGAAAAAAGCTCCAAAAAAGTACAAGTACAAAAGTAATCATATGACAGTGTTATAACTAAAATTGCAATATGTATGAGATGTATTTTGAAACAACATGCTAGAAAATGGTCATTAAATTGAAAATATAATATAGTATGAAGTTTCATACAATACTAAGCAGAATGCAGAAAATATAGATAAGCTTATAAAACAGAAAGTAACAAATACATAAACAGAATATAAGCCCAGGGCAAGAGCCAGTCTCCAAGACTACAGCTGTGGAAGTTGTAGGAACTACTGACTGTTAGTAGAGCTTATTAGAAGCAGCGGCAGAGAGAGGGGTGGGAGAAAAAGGTGTTGCAATAATATTATAGGAGGGGATGTGGATTAAGTTGGGTCATAGCATAAGCATTTCCATGATATACGTAGAGTTTCCTTTAGCATTGTTTTGAAAGAGTTGGGGTTAGAGATCTGTCTAAGACTTAGTGGTAATTTATTCTAAGCATTTGCCACTGAGCAGCTGTAGCTACTGTAACATGTTTTTGTTGGGTGCATAGACTTGCAGAAGATGCTGTTGGGAGCTACGGAAGGCACGGTTGGGAGTATAGGGCTAGATGTGAGTAGAGAGAAATGGACAGGAGGAGGGTTCATGTTAGATCGAATGAACTACGAGAAGCGAGGATAGTAGGATTTGATGATGAAATTCCAGCCATTGCAGGGTTTTCAAGACTAGGCAGTGGTGAGAGCGGTAGGGTTGGTTAGATGCAAATCTTGCAATTTTATTATAGGTGAATTGCAGTTCTGATTGGATTGGATATTAGTGAGAATAGGGGTGGCATAAGGAAGGGTAGGGAGTAGGAATGCTTGTGCAACAGAGAGCCTAGAGACATCTGTGAGGATTTTTTTATGCCTATATAGCAGGCCTAACTTGAACTTTAGTTGATCATCGATTATAATGGCTAGCAATTTAGTGTGAGGTTCAACAGAGATAATGGTATTGTTAAGGGATCAGACAGTAAAGGTAACTTTATAATGCTGGAAAGATTTAGGGAGGAGTAGGAGAAACTTTGTTTTCTTATGGTTAAGTAGCAGCTGGTTGGAAGTTAGCCATTTTTCAACTGAGTGTAGAGACTCTTGGGAGAAGGTGTGAAGGTGGGTGATATTGTCAGAGGAGGAGATGATGGTGGAATCATCAGCATATTGTATGACAGATGAGACTGGACAGGAAGAGTGTAGGTCATTAGTTAAGATACTAAATAATAGGGGTCCAAGGATGAAGCCTTGGGGTACCCCAGTTTGTACTGGTAAGAAGGGAGAAAATGTTAGATTGCCATTTAACTGCCTGGACTTTGTTGGAGAGATGGCTGGAGAACCAAGAAAGTGCAGAGTTGGACAGATTAAGGGTAGCTAGCTTGGATAGAAGCAGTCAGTGGTAAACAGTGTCAAAGGCTTTGGAGAAGTCCAGAAACAAACATGAGAGTATCTTGTCGTCAAAAGAATTTGCAATAGAATTAGTGAATGATATCAGAGCAATAGCTGTACTGTGATTTGGGTGGAAACCATGCTGTGTAGGTGTAAGCAGATTTTCTAGCAAAAGGTGACCGAACAGCTGTTATGGATGCACTTTTCGAGAATTTTGGCAGGGGAGAGAGAATGGCAATGGGCCTGCAATTTGAGGGGTCAGTTGAGCTGCCACCTTTATGTAAGTGTATGATATAGGATTTCTTCCAGATTTCAGGTACACTATTTTCTTTGATTGACCTGTTGATTAAGATGGAAATGGGGTAGGTGATAGAACTGGCAGCAAGTTTTAGAAATTGAAGAGGTAGGTTACCACATGATGGACAACATGTTTTAAGTTTGCTAAGGAGTGACTTGATATAAGTTGTGGGGATGGGTTTAAGAGAGAAGGAAGTGAGGTGGGTTGATGAAGGAGGAGTGGGGTAGGTGATGGCATTATTTTTGGTTAGATTGCGAATAGAGTCAATGAAGAAGAAATTAAGAAAGGTATCAGTATCAGTGGGAGAGCTCTTAGGGCATGGATTAGGTGATGAGGGGCTACCAGGTCGTTTATTTACTGATTGCCAGATTTTTGGGGATTGGAGTGAGGATTATGTAGAGGTTTTTGAAAATAGTTTTTCTTGTCAAGGAGGACCTTTTCTATTTAAGTTACAAAACTCTCTGTAGGACTGGGGATCAGTGGAAGTATTATTTTTTTTCCATTTTTTATAGGTTCATAGTTCATAGGTAGGTACTAGGCTATTAGCCCTAGGGCCTATATAAGCCTAGCCAAAAAGGTACCCTGGCTTTTGCCACCAAAGAAAATTAATTTCCTGTGCCCCTGTCGAGCAGAGCCACAGAAGGCATCCCTGGGGTCAATTTCCTATTTCACATCCAATCATCAAGATTTTTCTTGAAGAGTGCTAATGAGGAGCTCTGTTTGACATAGATAGGTAGTTTGTTCCAGAGTATGGGAAGTCTCTAGGACAGGAATCTATCCCTCCAGCATGTTCTGTTTATTGTGGTGACAAGGTTTAGGTCCCTAGCGCATGTAGCTCAGAGGGATTGGGATTTCTTTAAGTGAAGCATGTCCAACATCTCTGGGTTTGACATAGCTTTGCATGTTAGGCAGAGATCGCTTCTGAGTAGGCGATATGCGACGGAGTAAAGCTGGAGTTTTTTGAGATGCTCTGCATAGGGCATCTGTTTGAGGCCAGTAATCCTCTTTGTGAGGTATTTCTGTGGCCTTTCCAGTTGTTGTAGATGTCTTGTGAAGTACATACCAAAAGGGGCATTGTACTCTATAATGGGTCTAATGAGTGATGAGTAGAGGGGAACAATGACCTCTTTTTTTCTGGATGAGAAACCTTTTGTGATGAGGTAAGCCACGTAGAAGGATTTCCTGACCACTGTGTTAATGTTATTATCAAAGGAGAGACTACTGTCCACCTGTGTCCCAAGGTCTCTTATTACACTTTCAGCATTAAGCAGACTACCACTTATGTGGTAGTTCATGGGTACACAGTTTTTACCAAAGGGGGTGACAATATATTTTTTGGCATTGAGCTTCAGACCATGGCTTTGACACCAGGCATCTGCCTCAGTGAGGCCCTTTTGTAGTATGTCCACATCGTTAGAAGTTTTGACTACGGCTCCTAGTTTGCAGTCATCTGCAAACTTTGTTAGCCAAAGACCTTCTGTGTTAGCCTGTACTTCAGAGAAGTAGATACCAAACAGGAGAGGACCCAGGACTAAACCCTGTGGTACTCCACTTGTCACTGGTCTGAAGTTGGATTTGGAGTCTGTTACTTTCACAGTGTGGGTTCTGTCCATGAGCCAGCTGGCAACCCATCTTGTGACATAGGGATTTATACCTAGTTTAGTGAGCTTATCTATAATTCCAGAGTGGGGGATGGTGTCAAAAGCCTTAGCGAGATCTAGATAAGCTGTGTGAACCACTTTACCCTATTCTATGGCTTTGGTGACTGCTTCAAAGAAGTCAATCAGGTTTAGGAGACACGATCTGCCTTTTACAAACCTGAACTGGGTAGGGTCCAGAGTTTGGAGTTTACAAATGTCTTTGTTTATGACTTCCATGATGATACGTTCCATGGCCTTGCAGACCAGGCTCGTCAGGCTAATGGGGCGGTAGTTCCCGGGGTCCATCGCGGCTCCCACTTTGTGGAGTGGGATAACCATCACGGTGGGCCATTCAGTGGGCACAAAGTCTGAGGTGAGGCTATGACTGAACATGGTACTTAGGTAGGGTGCCAGTTCATTTTGTAGTTTGTGTAGAACGCAGCCTGGGATATTGTCAGGTCCCATGGATGCTGTGTTCTTGGCTTTGGAGAGTATGTTTTTTACCTGTGCAGCCATGATTACAGGAACTTTGCATTCTTTCGGTATAGAGATGGGCCCTCTAGGGGTTGAGAGGTGGGTAAAGTTAGCACTGAACCTATCTGCCAGGATGTTGGCAATATCCCCCCAACTCTGTAGTTTTGACACAGCCAGAGTCAAAACTGCAACACTGCCTCCTCCTAAATCCTAAAAAAACAAAACTACTGCTTTTTACTCCAACTCATAAATCACCTAATCCATTCTTCTGTGTAACCTCTAACAATGCTACCAACATAACCCCAGATACTACAACCCGCCTACTAGGTGTAACAATTGATAATCGTCTCAACTACGATGACCACATCAACTCCACCATAAAGTCTGTTAACAAAAAACTTTGTACCCTCTATAGAATTAAACCCTTCCTTACCCCTTCTGCCAGGAAAACTATTGCCCAGACCCACCTCATTTCTACCCTTTTCTATGCATCTGCTATATACACTAACCTATCTAAAAACAACCTCTCCAAACTTTCCATCTGTTATAATAGCATAGCTAGATTCATCACATGCTCCCCCTTTAAAACTCACCACTGCCTCAACCTCAAACAACTTGAATGGCTAGAACTGCAGAACCATATACTCTGTCAACAATTACTTATCACTCAAAAGATCCTATACCACCCCAACAACACCCCTATCCTCACTAATCTGATTACACCATATACAAATCTAGCTACACTACGTTCTGCTAATAAGCTCCTAGTTTCCTCAATTAAATCTAACAACAAAGCTGGTGACTCACTTTTCTTGAACACAACAGGTAAAAACTGGAATCAGCTTCCTTCTGAATTATCAACCCTTGCTTCTACTTCTCTATTTAAAAAACATCTTAAAGAACATCTTAAAACTCATCGGCTTTGTCCATGTGCTAAACCAGACTGATCTATTTTTCCCCTTCCTGCTCTTACCCCTTTCCCTACTCCTCTGACCTTTGCCCCCAAATCTAGTTACTACTCTTTTCTTCATAGTAAGAGGATAAAATATAAGGGCCTTTCTCTCTTAATTGGGTTTTGCTCATACCTACTATTGTGTTTACTATACTTTTTTAGTATAACTTTAAGTATAATTTTTATAGTTTTTAATTTTATTATTATAATTTTTCTTTTGACCAATGCTGCCTCTGTATTGTGATTTTACATGTCTTTTTATATATTGTTAACTTTGTCACTGTTCATGCTTGGAGCTTTTCTCCCCGGGCCTCTACTGAAAATGGACATATATCCAGTTAGACTAGCCCCGTTAACAAATGTAAAACAAAATAAAATAAATCAGTTGTTTCTGTATATTTAGTGCCATTGTGCTGTAACTTAGAGCAGATCTGAGTGTTGCCATTGAGATTCTTGACATAGCTATAGAATGCTTTATGGTTGTCTTTAGAGTCAGTGGCAAACTTGTTTTCGTACCTAGCTTTGAAGGATTTTATGAGGGATCTCAGCTTCTTACTGAGGTTGACCAGGGAGTTCCTGCAGTCATGGGATTTTACTCTTTTTTGCAACAGTTTCTTTCTTCTCTTATAGAGTTTGTTTATGGCAGAGGACCACCAGATTGGCTTCCTTTTTTTTGGAGGATAGCATCTTGGTTCTATTAGGGTTAGCATGATCCATGCACTTGTGTAAGTGCTTATAAAGTGCATTTGTGTAGGATTCAGCAGTCGTACCTCTATTGTCCGTCTGCATGGGTGTCATGAAGTTTGCCACTTCTGTCTTAAGAAGTGTGAAGTTGGCTTTGGAGAAGTTTTTTATGGTGGTTTCCCTAATTGGGGGTGGAGGCGGAATGTGGATGTCTAGGGTGATTAGCTTGTGTTCGGATCTGACCAACAAGGAATTGACCTCTGGTGTGGAACAACGGTTGCCCATGTTGGTAATGACCAGGTCTAGGATATTGCTGCCCCTGGTGGGGGTGTGAATAAGTTGATCCAAGGCGTTGGAATTTATGAATTCCAGAAAACGTTGAGCAAAAGAGTTGGTACTTGAGTAGTTTTCCCAGTTAATGGTGGGGTAGTTGAATAAGTGTATGAGTGGCTTGTATTAGCCAGGGGCATACTGGGTTTTGATTCTTATTTTCCTGATGGGGGCAGGGAGTTAAGTGTATCTAGAAAGATGCTGTTAAATGCCAGGACAGCTTCCTCCAGTGGGAGATCATAGAGGAAGGACCAGTAAATTGTATCGAGTGAGTAGTTGAAAGCATCTGGATTAAAGTTTGAGAGCTTACGGCAGTCTTTGTATTGCTGGGATTTGTGTAGTAGGGGTGAGTGTCAAAGTATGAAGGTGGGATGGTGGTCACTTAGGGTATCAAGTAGGGTGGAGGATTGTGGTAGGAGTTAGGGTTGGAGGTACGGACCTAATCTAGTGTTGGGACAGATTTGCAGTGTTTATTTGGATGAGTGAGGACAGAGATTAGCTGGGAGAAGTCAAAGAGATTAATTGATAATAATTACAATTCTCCTTCCCCAAGCATTCTGTTACATTTTGTGGCAAACAAATATGCATTTATTTGTCACTTTTTTCTTCAGAAATATTTGCCATTCTTTGTCTTAGTCCATTGTCACAGAAAAATGTGACTCATGATTGTTTCTGCTCTTCCACATGTCCACAACCTGCTGTTCCCATTTTTGGTTCACTGCATGACCTTTTTAACTTAAGAAAATATCTGTCAGGATCCTAGTTTGCTTATCCCATTGTATGTTATCTGCATAGCCCCCTACATCTCCTACATAATTTTTTCAGCTCTTCTGCTTGACACTGCATACCTCTGTCTACCTCTCACCCTTAATTCAGTATTCTCCAGTTATCCTACTTGCAATCAAATCTGTATAACCAACCATCCTCTATTTTTCTAACTGATAAATAAACATAAGCATTCATCTAAAGGTTGACCAATTACCTTTTGATCTATTCATCCCCTCCATCTTTGTCTCCACTTTCCCAGAATGTTGGTCCTCATCTTTCCATAATCCTCAGAAGTTCTCCTGCTTAAATTCCTCACACAGTACCTCTAGACTTTTCACCTCCCTTTTCCATACTTAGATGTCCATTGCTGTTCTTCCAGATCCTTGTCCTTCCCCATATTTACCTTCATCCACACACTCTCACACACACTCTGACTCACACATTTTGAAGCCTCAGAGAGTATCCCTGCAGTATAGGGCTTTAATGTCCAACCTACACCCTGCAACTCAGTGCTCATCCCACTTCCTCCTCACCTCCTCTCATCCATTCATGAACACTGACCATGTGTCTATGTACATACCCTTGCTTCCACAAAATTTCTGCTTTTGTTACTTTCCCTTTTACTGTCCATGTCCTCCTCCTGCTTTTTTCTACACCAGTTATCAATAGCATAGAAAGGGTGTTGCGAAGAGACATTTGATTGGGGTGCAAAGTGTTAGGGTGTGCATTCAACAGGCTAGCTTTAATTTTTTTTCTGCACTGAAATGCCATTAGTGAAAGGCACTTTGGGTCAACATTTTTTGTTTATTTTTTGGTCTTTACTTGAAGAGCTGAGTACTGTGGAATGACTTGTTTTTGCTCTTCACTAGACATGGGGCTGTGTTTATTTGATGTGGTGTGATTATTTGATTTACTGTATTCCAAACACATTTTTTTGTGCTTCTGATAGCTGAACTAGCTATGTCTCTGCCAGTGAGCTATACTAAAAGACACATTGCACTCTAGACTGCTACATAACTGCTATTCTCCTTAATCATTTAAACATTTTCCCATTATTTTATGGCATTACCCTCTCGTGTGATCTCAAGAAATATGTCTTGTAACCTTTTTATCTCTGAGCAATCCACATTATAGGTTTATAGGAGGCTACTAGACTAATGGCCCTAGGGCCTTTACAAGCTTAGCCATTTTTATACCCATGTTCCCTAACTGGCTTTAGTTAGATGGTCATTATTCACAAAGCAAGTCTGTGTTTAGCACTGACTACAACTGTCCCTAAGGGACATAGCTGCCACCGCTGGGATGAATTAATGGTCAACCATCCAACTGAGGAGCTCTGCTTCATGTGAATTGGGAGTTTATCCAGCACGTCACAGGATAGGTTGAGATCCCTGGAGCAAGTAAATCTTGTCCCATTTGATTTGCAGATGTGTACCATTTCCATTAGGGCATCATCAGAGACTGCTATTCAGACCAGGCAGAAGTCAGCTCTCAACAGCCTGTAGGATACAGAGTATAGTAACAGGGCTTTCAGTCTTTCTATGTAGGTCATGTTTTGGATGCCCTGAATTTTCTTAGTGAGAAACCTCTATCATCTGTCCAGCTGCTGGAAGTGTCTGGTAAGGTACCTGCTAAAGGGAGCATTATACCCTTTTAGTGGTCTGATGAGGGTCCAGTACAGAGGAGTTATAACAGCCTTAGTCTTGGGTGTGATGTCCTTACTTATGAGATGCACAGTGTAGAAGGCTTTGCTTACCACTGTGGACACATAGTGATCGAAGTTGAGATTACTATCGACCTGTGTTCCCAAAATTCGCACTACTGGGTTTGAGATTGGGGGGTGCTGTCAATATTGTAATTTGCAGAGGCCTCCTCTTTGCCAAAGGGGCTAATAATGTACTTTTTTGCATTTAGTTTTAGTCCATAACTTTAGAACCAGTCATTTGTCTGTGTTAGCCCCTTTTGTAATATGTTAACATTGTTGGGGGCTCAATGATTGCACCCAGTTTGCAATCAGAGAACATGGTATGGCACAGGCCATGTGGTTTGCCACTGGTAACTGGTCTACTGGTAGAGGTGGAATCCCCAACTTTGACAGTATGGATTCTGTCGGTGAGCCAGCTGGCTACCCATCTAGTGATGTATGAGCTAATCCCCAGCTGGGAGAGTTTTTAAATGATACCTGTGGATGTCCATCAGGTTCAGTAAGCATGATCTACCCTTAATGAAGCCAAATTGGGTTGGGTCAAGAGTTTAAAGGTCACCTTTGTCCTTGTTGATAAAGTATTTGATTAATTCCATGGCCTTGCAGATAAGGTTGTTTAGGCTTATGGGTCTATAGATCCAAGGGTCGATTGATGGACCCCTTGGTGCAGGGGGATTACTGTTGTTGTTTTCCACTCTGCTGGAACAAAGCCAGAGCTGAGGTTAAAGAGATCAACAAGTGGTTCCGCTAGGTCTTGTTTTAGATTGTTTAATAAGCAGCCTGGGATGTTATCTAGTATCATAGAAGCTGTATTTTTGGCCTTGGAGAGTGCAGATATGACCTGTTCTTTATTTCAGATGTGCCTTGCTAAGTATGTAAAGAGTGGTACTCTAAGTATGAAAAAACACTATTCTAAACACATTTATTCTGCCTTTTAAAGTGACTGTCTTCCTTTTCCATTGTCTCAGCTTTTCCTTAATATTTATCTCTAGAGCAATGTATGTTCCCTAATACTAGCTAATGAACCATCCTTCACCATTATCCCAGTTAGTTATCCACATACAGAAGAATGGGGAGGTAAGCATACTTGAGTGAATAGGGATAGAAACTGGCTAAAAGTTATGTTTGATACCCTAAGGATATTTTAAGGGGTATGTGTAGGCTTGGGCATGGATGATCAAGCATTTACAGGCTGCATCTGTTTAAACAGCGACAAAGGTGCCATACAGGGTTAAATTTCTAACTCCCCATCCACTGGTCTAAGTCACACTTGAATTGGTTTAGTGAAGAACTCTGCTTCACATGGATGGAAAGACCATTCCAGAGAAGGGGTAGTCTCTGAGACACATACATATCCATCCAACATGTCCTATTTATATTGCAGACAAGGTTTAGGTCCCTAGATTGGATAATTCTAAAGCTATTTGTTTTGCAGATGTGAAACAGGTCCATCAGAGCGGAATCAGAGGATGCTTTTGTAGGCCCTGCATAAATCACATCTCAGCAGCTTGTGCAAACTGAATAAAGACTAGGGTTTTGATGTGGTCCACATAGAATATAGTGTTTAAACCTTGCATTCTTTTTGTGAAGTACCTGTGCATGCACCAGTTGTTGCAAATGTCTGGTCAGGTACATAATGAAGAGGGAGGGGAGATGTACTCAGTGATTGGTCTGATGAAGGTTGAGAACAGTGAAACAATTACAGTCTTGGACCTGGATACCATACCCTTGTGTATACATTGCAAAACATAGAATGATTTCCTTACTACTGCAGACACATGATGGTCAAAAGCCAGGCTACCATTTACATGTGTTCCAAAATCCCTAACCATTGGGTCTACTCTTAGGAGTGTATTATCAATGTGGAAGTTTCCAGGACTGGCCATCTTCCCAAAGTATACTATTAAGCATTTTTTGGCATTGAATTTTAGACCTCGGATCTGGAACCAGTTCCTGGTCTGTGTTAGGCCTTCAAGGAGAGTATTTGTCTTTGGTGAGTCTATGACTGTGCTAGTTTGCAACCAACTGCAAACTTATCAACAAAAGTCCCCTGATGATAACCTTGACTTCATAGAAGTGGATGTCAAAAAGGAGTGGCCCCAGCACAGAGCCTAGAGGAACTCTGCTAGTGACTGGGCTTTTAAAAGAGGTAGACTCTCCTGTCCTAATTTCTTGGGTCCTATCTTTGAGCCAGCTGTCTCTCATGAGGGTGACATAGGGGTTTATTACTCAGGACCGGCCTTTGATCAATTGGTGCCCTAGGCAAAAGGTCTCCACAGCACCTCCCCAGCACCACCCTTTGCCCCCATCCTGGTCTACCTGCACCATCCAAATTACTGAGAAAGTGCCCCTGCTAGAGCGGCACCATAGGCAGCCATCTAGTTAGCTTATGCCTAAGGCTAGCTATGTTTATATTTAATTTTGTGAGTTTAACTACAATACCAGGGTAAGGTAGGTAGTGTGCACCATTTTGCCCTTGTACTTTACTTTGGTGACCTTATCAAAGATGTCCACTAGGTCAAATAGGCACGACTTGCTCTTAATGAAACCAAATTGGGTTGGACTCAGTTCTGAAGGCTTCCTATGTCATTGTTTATCATTTACATGATAATTCTATCGATGGCTTTGTGTATGAAACTTATTATGACTTATAGGTCTCTTATTACCTACATGGCTTGCCCTTGTGCAGAGGGGTGACAGTTGCATTCCTCTATTTGCTTGACATGAACCCTGTGTGGAGGCTGGAGGTAAGTAGCAATTCTGGTGGTCCTGATAGGTTCTGTTTTCTGCTATTAAGGGGACTATTAATGGGACATCCTGGGATATTATTGAGACCAATCACTACAGTGTTTTTAGTCTTGGAGAGTGCATTGAGGATCTGTTCCATAGTGATATTTAGGGGAGTTGTGATTTAGGGTATTACATGAAGAATGTCTGGGGGAGACAGGAGAGAAACTGGAGCTAAATTTGTCAGTCAGTACTTTTGCTATATCATCCAGCTCATAATAGGTGGCTGTATTTACAATTAGCCTGGCACATTCTTGTGTTTTACATTTGAGGTTGCAGATATAGGTGAATAATGCCTTGTGATTGCACTTGGCATGTGAGGCTATTTTTACTCAGTTTTGCCTTTGGCGACTTGATTGCTTGTGTAGACTGAAGCCTGAGTTTTTAACTTGCTGGACATTGCACTTCATACTTTTGCCATGGTTTTCTTCCTTTTTTATATGTCCTATTGCTATTAGGATTCCACCAAGGTGGCTTGTTTTTGAGTTTGTCCTGTGTTTATTCTGCATATATATAACTGTTACAATGCTACAATTAACATGATTCTGAACAGTTCTGGACAGGCAGTGGTGTTCTCTGGGTTTGGAGTGAAATTTTGCTAGGGTGTCACTTAATAGCAGGAACTTTTCCTTAGAATAATTCTCAATGCATCCAGGTTTAGCTGGGGTCTGTCCTGACCAGTGAGAATATTACACTATGGGGAGGAGGGTTCAATGTTCTCCCATGTCTATGGGGAACATATCAAGGATATTAGCACCCTTAGCATGTGTATGGACTACCTGGCTCAGGCTATTTGCATTTACAAAGTCCAGAAATTTCTGGGAGAGAGTGTTTGAGGTCGTGTATGATTCCCATTTAACAGTGGAGTAGTTAAAGTCACCCATGATTATGGTGTTAGGTTGAATCTGGAGTGTCTTCAGTACAGTTAAGTATGTGCTGTGGGTTTCCAGGGTCATAGAGAGGGACCTATATTTTCCAAGAATATGGTATGGGATTTTGCCTATGGTAATTTAGACATGGAGAAGCAAAAATGCATCATATGGTTTGACCAGCCTTGAGGTGTGTTTTGTCTTGATGTTAGACATTTCTACCATTTGCCCCTTCCTGTGCAGTAACTGGTGTCAATATGTGGAGGGCATTATAGCCCTGTACTGCAGTACTGCAGGGAAGCTGTTTAAAGTTTACTGTGTGTGTGTGTGTGTGTGTGTGTGTGTGTGTGTGTGTGTGTGTGTGTGTGTGTGTGTGTGTGTGTGTGTGTGTGTGTGTATATACACACACACACATATATATGTGTGTGTGTGTGTGTGTGTGTGTGTGTGTGTGTATATACATCTGTGGCTCTGTGTGTATCTGCTATGTGTTTGGAGTGAGTAAAGGTACAATGAAACTGAGAATTGTGTAGAATTTCATACTGAATGCAGTGCTAGTTGTAAAAAAAATTATTTGGAAAATACAAGGAACTACAGAGACTAGAAGATGCAGAAATGTAGCGATCTAAGTGTTCTTTCATTTATTTTTACTTATTTTATTGCATTGCACTTGTCTATCATGTTTATCTGTACCTTATAGCTAATTTATCACATTTTCACTATTTTACAGTAATTTGCTGATTAACTGCATTTCATTGCTATTTACTGCAATTCTTTACTGTTTAACTGCATTTTATTGCATTTCATTACTGCTTAACTGTATTTTTTTCATGCTGTGAGTTCTGTTTTTGTTTGTAAGTGGTTACTCTGTGCTTTTCTGTGAGTTTTATTGTGTTCTTAACCTTAAATTGAGGAGCATATTCTGGATACAGGTTTGCTGCATCCAGAGCTGTTGTATTTGCCTTCTGAGTTTCTGGCAGCCATCTTGTGTGTTGCCTTCTGTGTTTATGGCAGCCACCTTGTGCTGGTAGGGGCAGGACTGGTGCTAGCATTTTGGGGGCCCCCAGCAAGGTTCATGCTGGGGGCCCTACTCAAGAGAGCATCAAGTGTGACCACATTACCATCACACCCCCTTCCCTGTAAAGCTTATCCAGCACCATTTAACCACTAGTGTCACTACATTCGGATTATTAAGAACTGATGTGCCAAGCTACACACTGGCATTTAGTACCAATGTTACATTACTAAAAACGACTATACCACAGCAAGGTAGCTACTCACCGATACACATTGACTGGCATTTACTACCAATGTTACATTATGACAAACCCCTGTACCACAGCAAAGTAGCGACAGAGGTGCATGGACTGGCATTTAGTAGCAGTGTTAATTATGACAACCCCTTGTACCACAGCAAGGTAGTAACTCACAGGTGCACACACTGACTGGCATTTAGTACCAATGCTACATTATGACAAACCCCTGTACCACAGCAAGATAGCGACTCACAGGTACACACACTGACTGGAATTTAATACCAATGTTACATTCTGATAAACCCCTGTACCATAGCAAGGTAGCAACTCACAGCTGCATGTACACACTGTCATTTAGTACCAATGTTGCATTATGACAAACCCCTGTACCACAGCAAGGTAGCGACTCACAGGTGCACACAGCAAGGTAGCAACTCACAGGTGCACACACTTACTTGCATTTAGTACCAATGTTACATTATGAAACCCTTGTACCACAGCAATGTTGCCACTCAGCTGCACACATACCAAATGGCATTTAGTGCAAATGTTACATTATGGACAAATCCCTGTACCATAGCAAGGTAGCCACTCACAGGTGCAGACACTGACTGCATACTCTGCCCAGATTTTCAAAGAATGTCCAGATGTGACTCATGCTTGGCCTGTTTCTCACAATTTGTAGTTTTCTTGATTTTTTTGTGTCAAATCATTGATGACTGAATTTATTAAATGGCAGACATTTCAGTTTAAATTCATATCTTTCAGAACATGCATGGCAACACTTTTTATTCTCGCAACCTTTTCAGTTTATAAGAGCAATATTTAAAATTTGCCCAGATCTTTGGGACTGGTACCTCATTATCAGTGGCTTTGTCCAGATTTTGTGCCATGAGATCGAGATCTATGACTGGCATTTAGTAGCAATGTTGTTACATTATGACAAGCCTCTGTACGGCATCAAGGTAGCCAGTCCCACAGATGTACACAAAAACACCCACACTGACTTCCCACAGACACCAACACTGACTCCCACACAAAGACACACAGACTCCCACACACAGACTCCCACACACAGACACACAAAGACACAGACTCCCACACACACACAAAGACATACAGACTCCCACACAAAGACACACAGACTCTCACACAAAGACAGTCTCCCACACAAAGACACAGACTCCCTCACATAGGACAGAAGCACACTAACACAGAGACTCTTGCACACAGGACAGACACTCACACATGATAAAGACTGCACTACAGCAAGACTGAACATTAACACCCACAAGACAGAGGCACCCACCCCCACATGTACAGAGACAATACCAGGACAAATTTACTTCAAGACTGAACATAAACCCACACATGATTAAGTCATCACTACCACAAAACAAGACAGTGACAGCAATACAGCAAGAATGAAACAAGCAGCAGTAGATAAACTGACATCACTCAAGGCAATTACTGACATGCAGAACAGTCACTGCAGATGTACACAACACAACACAGCTTGGGGACACAGAAAAGACTACAGACACAACATACAAGGGAAAGCCATAGGGATTACAGAACCTAAGGCAGACTCAAACCCAAACAGACCCAAAAGAAAGTTATGGGGATTCCTGAGACCGAGACAGATGACTCAAACCCAAACAGAATGCGCAATGGGGATTACTGAGCCTGAGGCAGACAGACTCAAGCCCAAAGAAACACAAGAGAGCCATGGGGATTACTGAGCCTGAGGGAGACTCAAACCCATGCACAAGAGAGTAATGGGGATTAGTGAGTCTGACACAGGCAGACTCAAACCCAGAGAGAAAAAGGTGAAGACCAGAGTGTCATTCGTCTTCCATGTGCATTTACCTCTTCAGCTTCTGACTGCTGCCACTTGTCTGTTCCTCCTGCACTTCTGTTCTAGCCCCCCAATGAGTCCTGCCACTCCCAACTGTCCTAGCATCCTGACAAGTCCTGCCACTCCCCACGAGTCCTGCCACTCCCCTGCCGGTCCACATGAGTCCTGCCACTCCTAGCTGCCTTTGCCTGACATCCTGCTAGTTCCATCCTCATGGTCCTACCTGTTGGAAGGTAAACAAAAAAAAAGTGAATACACAGCATACAAGCCACAGTAAGGTGCCACCTGAAATTTACTGCCTGACAGCATTGTAAAAGATTACTGGAAAGAAAATACAAGCACATGCCTACAGTTTTACTGGGATCTTATGCAATTTCTTCTGTACAAAGTCTTCAATGAGGCTGCCATGTGATACACTTTGTCCCACTTCATGCTCAGTTGAGAGCACAGCTAAGCCTGAAAGTCTCTCCTGACTCATTGACAAATGCAGGTATGCCTTTATGAGTTTCAGCTTAGAAAAGCTGCGTTCTGCAGTAGCCACTGTAATTGGTGCAGTCAAGTAAATGTGCCATGAAACATAAATATTTATATATATATGTCTTGCAAGTGGTTGTGAATGAGGAAATTTAACAGTCAGTGGTGATGATTCATTATCGGTCATTCGAGAAAAGCTTTTAAGTTCATGTCCAAGGTCAGAGTCATCAATATCACAGTGGCCACTTATCCTGTCAGTCAGTTGTTCTTTCAAAGCCTTACAGTGTTGCAGCATTGTGTCTTCTGCAACATCACTCAAAGCTTTAATATTTGATAAAAATCCAAAGGCCTTATCAAACTCTGAAAGCTGCTCAAACCAGTCAGTAAACGACTGGATTCTTGCATCCAGCAGAGCACTGACGAACTCTACACGTAGTTCTACCGCTGGATCCTATACAGTCTCATCTTCTCCTTCATAGCCAAAGAATCGCTTTACTTTCCTCTGTCTCTTTTCTTGAAATGTGGTGCCAACATCCAATTCTTCCTCTATCTTGGAGGCTTAACCCATGGTATGTTGAAATCCCGTCTCTCTGTAATTCTTCAGCAGGTCCATAGTTAATACCAGTACTTTGACATATGTTGAAATATCAATAGATGGACTCTGCAGGACTTTGCTTGCATGATTTACCTCTGTCAGCACATCATACCAAACCACTAAACATACAATGAACTGGTATGACATAAGTTCTGAGCACAGTCCCCTTGCTTGTTGATATGTTGCAGCATCATTTGTATGTACTGCTTGACTTATCTCCTGTAATGCCTCAATTACTCAACTGAAATCTTACTGCCTTGACAGAGTCTATCCTGCATTCCCAGCGAGTCTCTGACACTGGCATCACAGCAATATTTATGTGCCGTTTCAAGATCTGCCATCTGCTTGTTGATGCTGAACAGAGTACGTAAATGTACTACAGACATCCAAAAGATGACACTGCCTGTACTGATGAATGTGCTCCATCATTAACTATAAGATTTAAATTATGCCAGGCACACGGCACATAAAAATCCCTTGAATTCATCTGTTTTATCTGGGTCTGTACTCCAGCTTGTTTCCCCTTCATGTTGCTGTCATTGTCATATCCTTGTCCTCGACAGTCACTAATGTCCAGTTGATGATTTTGAAGAGTCTGAAGAAGAGCTTCTGTAAGTCCTGCCCCAGTTGTATCATTCACAGGCACAAATCCCAGAAAATGTTCATCAGCTGTGGCGGCAGTCCGTGAAATATCCACATACCAAACTACTACAATCATTTGCTCTTAATTGCTGATGTCTGGCGTGCAATCAAGAATCACGGAAAAGTACCTAGCATCCTTCACCTTCCCTACACTGATCATTAAAATAGCATTTGCAATCAGCTGGATAACTTCATTCTGTATGTCCTTCCCAAGATAGTGATCCATTACCTCTTTATTCTGAATATGAAGCAAATGTTCAGCCGTGACAAAGTCAAACTGCGACAAAAGTTGCACTTGGCCTAAGAAATTGCCATAGGTGTCCAGGGCATCACTTGTACCACGGAATGCCATGTTCTGTTCTGCCAAGTATTGGCCAACAGCAATAATGCGTTCTAACGCACCGCACCAGTGAGTTATCTCCATTTCAACCACTGCTTGTCTGTTATCGTCCATAGTCTGCCTACTCTTTATTCTAGTGTCCAGTTCCTTCTACTTCAGCATGCATGCCGTATGCTTTGGTGCTCGGTCATGGCTGTGTAAAGCTTTGGACATCTCTCTCCATGCTTTGTAACAACATGACCTGAGAAGATGGTTAGAATGTCCAAACAATTTGCATGAAAAGCAAAACAGTGCATCTTTTGAGACTGAATATGTCAGCCAAGTGCGTTTTGCTCTCTTTCCATTAGGCAGCACATGGAAATAACTGTCTGATGTAAATCTTCTTTTCTGCTCATTCACTGGGAACTGTGGTAACACCACTTGCACACTTCCATACTGAATGGCAGCTACCCATAACTCATCCCTTATCAAGTCTGGCCAAGTCCCTAGATCCACAAAAGATGTACCTGACACTCCCTGCAAGTCATAAGCCACATCTGTCACTACGGAAGTATGGGCTCATTCTGTATCAAATGTCTGGTGATTCAGACAACACCTCTACAGTTGAATCTGCATTTGCTGACATGCTTTTACCCATGGTAATGGCTGTAGCTCCACAGGAGGTAGCCTGTGGTGTAGCTGCAAGAGAGTGGTCACTTTCTATTGACAGGATGCTGGCCTCACAGTGGGCAGACTAATGCAGAACCATTGTGTTGTCCTGAAGGTAGATTTTTTCTTGAATCTCCCCTCTCCGCTGACCCACAGAAAAATGTCATAATGGAACCCTGTCTCTTTGCATCCTCATTCCTCTGCTGCTGAAGCTTTCTTTTTGTTGCTCCTGACAATTATGTACGCTTCATCTCTAACTGGGAATGGAAGTAAAGCAGAATTACTACACATGCAGAGTCCTTTTGTTATCCTGTTAGTAAAAATGCATAATGACTCGCATTGACATCAGTCACTATTGCACTGCAGGCAGAAAGACTGAAGAATGACTAGCCAGTAAGTACAAAAAAGTAATGAGAAAGGCCCAAGTTACAGTTTTATGTTAAATACCTAACACTAGAGGTAAACTTGAGCTTTTTCTACACAATTCTTCTCCTTTCATCCTCCCAAACATGTGAAGAGGCCGCAAATGATGCAAAAGATTGATATTACAAGCTCTCTGGAGCAGACTAAAGTCTGAAAGAACTAATGACTAGGAAAGGCACAAGTTTGAAGGGGAACACACCAAACTGAGGCAAGACAAATGTCACGGTACAATAAAAGACTACACATGCCCACTACCTCTCAATCTCTTAGCACACTTGAACAAACCATAATCATTGGTTGAACAAAGGAGTGAAATCATGGATTTGCTAGAAAACCTCATTTGTGAGGGATGTAGAAGTGGCACACACATCATTCCCACAACCCCTGTTAGCACAGGATCTGTGTACTAAAGCATAAAGCCAGGGAATGTACCATGCATTACGTGGAGGGTATGAAACATGAAGTCCATTTCTGCTAGTAGCCTCAGCCCTCCGCATTGTGCTATGCAATCATTTTGAGAGAGAACAGGCCAAAAACCAAAAACATCTGGACACACACTCTTGCAGGCGCCATCAACCTTCTAAATTGTCAACATAATTCAGACAGCCAAAAATAACTGCAGAAGAAGGCGTAACATCATGGATAGTTTAAAACATTAACTTAGATAGCAGAGCAGTATTTGCAGTAGTATGCATTAAAGACATCAGTACATTCTGCGGAATTCTCACCCCCCCCACAGCCTCTGCGCAATAATCCTGGATAAAGTGAAAATCAAAAACATAGGCGTAGCATTAACAATGTGGTTATACAGTGTGTGGCCCCACATTTAAAAAATCCTAGGCAAACATTGAATACTGCAACATTCTCACAGCTGCTAACTACTCTCCCACCATTAGGCTTTTAAACAATGTACAGACCCCATCAACCTCCAAATAGCATAATTCAAACAGCCAAAAATAACCGCAGAACAAGCTGTAACATCAGGGATAGTTAGTACTATAAACCTAGACAGCAGAACAGTATTTGCATTAGCATGCATTAAGATATTAGTACATTTTGGGGAATTCTTACCCCCCCCCCCCCGAGTCTCGGCATAATTTTGGATGAAGTGCAAACAAAAAGGTGTAGCATTAACAATGTGCTTATACAGTCCATGACCCACATTAAAAAAACTCCAGGGAAACAATGGACACTGCAACATTCTCACAGGCCCTAACCACAGTACCAAACTTTCAACACAATAACTATGGAGAACGAAAAAAAATGAAGTCATTGCAACAAGGCATATGAAGGACAGTTAAACAGCACTATAAATATAGATGGCAGAACAGTGTTTGCATTAGTATGCATTAAGATATCAGTACATTCTGCAGAATCCCCCCCCCCCCCAGTCTCTGCAGAATTTTGGATGAAGTGAAAACAAGCGTAGCATTAACAATGTGCTTATACACTATGTGGTCCCACATTAAAAAAAAATCCAGGCAAACATTGAACACCGCAACATTCACAGCCATTAACTACCATCCCAACATTAGCCATTTTAAAGAATGTATGGGCCCCATCAACCTCCAAATAGCATACTTCAAACAGCCACAAATAACTGCAGAACAAGCTGTAACATCAGGGATATTTAAACAGTACTATAACCCTAGACAGCAGAACAGTGTTTACATTAGCATGCATTAAGATATCAGTACATTCTGCAGAATTCTCACCCCCCCCCCCCACACACAGCCGCTTCATGATAATCCTGGATACAGTGTAAACCAAAAACATAGGCATAGCAGTAACAATGTGCTTATACAGTGCGTGACCCCCATTAAAAATACTCCAGGCAAACATTGAACACTACAACATTCTCACAGGCCCTAACCACACTCCCAAATGTTCAACACATTAACTACGGACAATGAAGAAATTTCAGTCATTACTTCATTGAGTAGAACATTGTGGTTATGCACAATAGAAGCATAACAGGGTTTGCATTAGTATACACTCAAAATATCTATGCCTTCAGCAACATTCTCACAGCTGCTAACTACCCTCCTAACATTAGGCATTTTAAGCAACATACAGGCCTCATCAACCTCCTAAACTCTCAGCATAATTCAAACAGCCAAAAAACTGCAGAACAAGGTGTAACATCAGGGATAGTGTAAAACAGGACTATAAACCTAGATAGCAGAACAGTGTTTGACAAACTTGTAAAAAACTCAAAACCTCCTGCAAATTCAGCTATCAATCTACCAGCAGAATTTCAAAAAATAGCAGCTGAAGCCATTTCTTATCCTGAATACTTAAAGATCCATTAATGAGCAATAGGTCCCAACCATCTGGAAAATATCATACATTATACCCTTGCACAACGGTGGAAACTTGACAAAACTTACAAATTATAGGCCAAGAGCAATTCTTTCCCCACTAGCTGAACTCCATGAGGAATGCATTCATTCTCAACCAATAATTTACTTGTCAAACACAAACATGGCTTCAAGCCTCATGCTGCAACTGCCCTCCTCAATTATACCAACACCATCAATTTACAAATGAAGGTAAAACAGGATCATCTGTCAATCTCGATTTGTTAAAAGCCTTTGTCAGAGTCTCTCAACAAACTACTAACTGCTCTCGCCAATCTTAATCACATCCCCCTAACCCTCCACTGGCTCCAAAGCTACCCAACAGGTCATAAAAACCATAAAATGTCTCCAGGATCTACCTCCCTCTGCTTCCACTCACATTAGGAGTCTCACAAGACTCCATCCTTGGTCCACTTCAGTTTAGATTTATTATCAACCTCAATACTGCCAAATCCCTAGCACTCACAATCCAATATGCTAACACCTATACACTTGTGTCACATCTACCATGCAACAGGTCATGTCCCAACCCAGGCTGATATAAGCTAATCTTCACCACTTACCCCATATGCCTAAGACTTCCATACGCCTAAGACTATCGACTTAGCATCTCACAAAACTGCCCACCTATCCCTGTTCTAGCCAACTACAATATCCTTTTCTGTCTAATTATTTATATCCCTTCCTTTTCATCACCCCTATTCCATTCCCTCTAACTTTTACATATACAGCATAGATACTGCCAAAAAATAGCGAGCCAACTCTACTTCTTGCCCCAAATAACTAACTTACACACTCTCCTAACCCAACGGGCAATCAAAATTAAATGCATTTATTTATTTATTTATTTATTGCATTTGTTGACCGGGAAAGTCCACTGGGCCTAAGAAGAGCCCATTTTCAGTGGAGGCCCAGGGAGAAAAGCTCCACAATGTACATAGCAAAGCAAAACACTTTATACAATAGTGTGGCTCCAGTATAAACTGCTGTAGAAGTCCAAAGTGATGAATAAGTAAAATAAAAAAGTAAAAACAAGATATCCCAAGATATATTCGTTTGTAGCTCAGCTTTAATAGTCACACAAGCGCTTTCACATACAGCTTCATCAGGTGTTTAAACAAAGTTACTGAAACACCAATTTATACTTGTAAATGGTCATATGATCAACTAGTGACAAAATTAAAGTGGTACATTCAATACGAACAAAATAAAAACATGAAACTTTAACATTAAAGACATATATAAATAAATATATCAATGTCTAAAAATAAAAAAAAATATATATATATATATATAAGTACATAAAAATATATCTACTTATTTACAAAGAGGTCTCTTATAAAGAACTGGTTTAATGGATACATAGTCATTGAGACCATGCCCATAATTAGCTCTAAGTCTTATAATCCAATTTGCTTCCAGTTCTTCAGTTCTACACCTAATGTTACCACATCTTATACTCTCATATGTTGTACCAAACACTAAAAATTTAAAAATATGTTGTTCATCAGTATTAATAACATGCTTGGCAAGTGTATTAATAACATTCTTTTTCTTAATATGATATAAATGTTCCCTGATTCTTTCTTTCAGGGAACGATCAGTTTTGCCTACATAGAATTTATTACATAGGATACAAAAAGCGAGATATACAACATGCATAGTATCACAAGTGGCAGTTGCAGTAATATAAAAAAATCTCACCCGTATCTGGATGCTTAAAAGTAGTATTTTTAGAAATACAAGCACAATATCTGCACCTACCACATGGTTTAGTACCTGAATCTGTTGCTGCATGTTTCATTGATGTGCTGTTGCACAACCTATTCTTAAGTGACCTTCTATTTTTGAATGAAAATTGTGGTCTTGTACCTATTATAGCCTTAATATGGTCATCTGTCATTAAAATATTCCAGTGCTCATTTATAATTGCAGTATACATACTGACATCCCTAGTGTAACTGAGAGACATTCTAAGTTTATTATTTATCGGGCGTTCCGCTCTGATGGTACGTTCTGAAAAATAGGGTTTCGCTTTAGTGCTTCTCATAGAATCAACTACTAGGGAATTGCTCTCTACCATATTCTTTTCATAACCTCTCTCTAGTAACTCTATTTCTGTTCTCTTTCTTTGATGTTCATAATCTTCATCCTTCACATTCAACCTTGAAGCTCTAAAAAATTGATTCCTGGCAACATTTCTAAATATAAAATGAGGGTGCATGCTTTTCCTGCTTAACAACTGATTAGCATAGCAATCCTTCCTATACAGATTGCTACTTAACTCACCCTTTTCATCCCTACTAACAAATACATCCAAAAAATTGATGCCATCGGCTGAGAAATTTAAAGTGAACTGTAAAAAATCTGGTGAACTATTAACATAGTTCATAAAGTCTAGTAATTGTTCCTCAGTTCCCCTCCATATAAGAAAGAGGTCGTCCACAAACCTTTTGTAAAATAAAATAAAATCTTTAAATGGGCCCCTCATTAAATGTTGAG
The DNA here is from genome assembly GCF_019279795.1 of Protopterus annectens. NCBI lineage: Eukaryota > Metazoa > Chordata > Ceratodontiformes > Protopteridae > Protopterus > Protopterus annectens. Next base: position 1,191,833,649 of record NC_056744.1, read on the forward strand.
ATTCCCACACAGCCATCACTGCATTGGCATAACTATTGGAGCAAGAGCTCCCCATAGCAACACCATTCTTTTGCCAGTATATACTCTCCTTGAACACAAATATGTTATTATGAAGTACAAGACTCAGTAAAGTTTCTACCAAAAATATATCATCACTATTAAAGTCACCAAAGTCCATTAATAATTTTTTAACATATTCTATACCCATATTATTGGGAATTACAGTAAACAAAGAAACTACATCTAATGTTACAAGCAAGAATCTCTCATGTGCAGTTATATGTTTGGAGAATTGAAACAGCTCATTTAAAAAATGTTCTGTGTCTCTTAAAACTATCTGAGACTTATCCACGATAGGCCTAAGGCGTTTCTCTAAATAAATAGACAAGAATTCAGTGCACCAATTGTTGCCTGCAACTATAGGTCTCATAGGTGGCTTACTGAGATTCTTGTGCACTTTAGGCAATCCTTGTATAATGGGAATGGTAGGATTTGCTGTATAAAAATATTTAGCCAAATCATGATCTATCAATGATGAAGCTTCCAACCATCTAATAGAACTAGAAACAGTATTAATCATGGTATTAGCCTGTGCTGAAGTAATAACTTCATAGAAGTTACCATCCGACAACATATCATAATCTGTTCTATCCATTAACACTATTTGCCCACCTTTATCAGCCGGTCTAATGACCAGATTCTTATTATTCCCTAAATCATTCAAGGCACTACATTCAACTTTACTCAAATTATACTTCCTACCTATTTTCCTATTCGTAAGTCTATTATTATACACTTCATAGATATTGGAAATACACAACTGTTCAAACGCATTGACTAATGCATTATGTTTAGGTATAAACAGACTCGGTCTTTTAAGACAATCAATATGGTGTTCCTGAGTATCATTAAACATACATTTTAAAGAAAGATTGCGAGCAAACATTTTAACATCAAAGATGATGTCTGTTAAACGCATATCAGTTGTAGGAATAAATGCAAGACCCTTATTCAGAACAGTTGTTTCATGCTCTGTTAAACAATGACTAGAAAGGTTAACTATCAATGTCTTACTTGCTGAAACGCTTTTTTTATCGTTAGTGGGTTTGTCGTGGCTTCTTAACTGAAGAACTGGAAGCAAACTGGATTATAAGACTTAGAGCTAATTATGGGCATGGTTTCAATGACTATGTATCCATTAAACCAGTTCTTTATAAGAGATCTCTTCGTAAATAAGTAGATATATTTTTATGTACATATATATATATATACATTTTTTTTTTGATTTTTAGACATTGATATATTTATTTATATATGTTTTTAATATTAAAGTTTCATGTTTTTATTTTGTTCATATTGAATGTACCACTTTAATTTTGTCACTAGTTGATCATATGACCATTTACAAGTATAAATTGGTGTTTCAGTAACTTTGTTTAAACACCTGATGAAGCTGTATGTGAAAGTGCTTGTGTGACTATTAAAGCTGAGCTACAAACGAATATATCTTGGAATATCTTGTTTTTACCTTTTTATTTTACTTATTCATCATTTTGGACTTCTACAGCAGTTTATACTGGAGCCACACCTTTGCTTATTTGGTTTGTTTTTGGACTTTATTTCTTTTATTTCTTTTGCAAAGGTGTTTGGTGCTTGTTTGGTGATTTTGCTACTTTATACAATAGACCATAGAGTACAATTTAACATCGTTGATACATATTATATCATTACAAAGCAATTGTGAACAGCGTATGAGTAACAGCGAATTTTGCACATCTGTTAGCATACTAACTTCAAATTCAAATAAACTATTAGCATATTAACTTTTATCAAAGGTGTTGGTGTGTTAGAGAGAAGGAAGTTTGTGTGGTGGATGTAAGGTACGAGGTAGATATGTGACAGAAGGAGAACGTGGAAAGGTACAATGTATAGGTGAGATAGTATAAAGACAGAGTCAAATATAGTGGTGAGCAGGAAAGAAAGATAAGGAAGATAAAATGTGCAGGATAGGGGTATATAGTAGTATTAGGACAGAAGTATAGGGCTGCGGGTATAGAAGTACCTAGGCAGGAGGAAAAAGATTGGGATGTAAGTGTGACGTAGGTAGGGGAGAGAAGCAGGAGGGAAATAGAAGAGAGTGGGTGGAAAGTGTATGGGGGTAGGTAGAGATAGGAACCTAGTGTGGGAAATCAGCTGATTAGGTGTCTGGAACGGAGAAGGAGCATATCCGTTGAGAGAAGAGATGTAATTTTAAGGATTTTTTTGAAGGAGGCTGGGTTACTACATATTTCTAGCACTTGTGTACTAAGATAAGTATTTCCCCCAAGCCTCCACTGAAAATGGGTTCTATCCCAGTCAGACTATCCAGTAAACAAATGTAAAATAAGTAAAGTAAAACTGGTATAACCACAGCCCCTCACCCACAAATCCTCTTAGCACAACACGTCGCTACATAAAAGTAAAATAAAACTGGTACAACCACAGCCTCTTACCCCCCATCCTCTTAGCACAAGAACTCTACATAAAAGTAAATTAAAACTGGTAAAACCAGTCCCAGTCTTCACCTCCCCAATCCTCATAGCACAAGAACACCACACAAGTGAAATAAACTGGTAAAACCACAGCCCCTCACCCCTCCATCCTCTTACCACCAGAGCACTACACAAACATAAAATAAAACTGGTACAACTACAACCTCACCCCAGACTCTCTTAGCACAAAAACTCTACACAAAACCAAAATAAAACTTGTACAACCACAACCCTCCCATTCTCTTAGCACAAAAACTCTACAGAAAACCAAAATAAAATTAGTACAACCACAGCCTTAAAATAAAACTGGTACAACTGCAGACCTCACCCCCCAAACCTCTTAGCACAAAAACTCTACACAAAACCAAAATAAAACTAGTACAACTACAGCCCTCAGCCCCCCCCAAACCTCTTAGCACAAGAAATATGCACAAAAACAATCATCCCCCCACAAAAAATAAAGTTTAAATTAAACCCCAAAACTTTCCTTTTATGCTTTCTACAGAAGGCTACTTCCAATACTCTGCTCCCTCTTCATGACTGAAGGCTCACCTACTCTCCTTGCCTTCCTTAGAGTCAGACCACTCAGTCCTTTTGAAATTGCCCTTAAAAGGACAGTTTTTTAGACCTTTTGAGAAATTGCCCTCAGAAGGACAGTTGAAGAAAGGGGTATAATCCAACAACCATGACTGCTCCAAAGGCTTGAATCCACCATGGATCCATTCTCTGATGTAGTCTGTCCTCATGCTGGTCCAAACCCAGCTCAAGCTCCACACTCTGCTGCTGCTAAGGAACACTCCTCTGTTTAAATCAAGAGAAGTGATCCTTATTAGCTGCAGGTGCTTTTATAAAGGTAGCTTATGCTGGAACTGATTTGCAAGGACCAATCAGGTCCTTGCTTCATCACCTCCTACTTTACAAAATGAAAAAAAAATAAGAACTTAGTTCACAGGCTGCTGCAGCCAATCAGATCCCCTGTTTCAGTGAGTGGACCTGATTGAGTGCAGCTTGCCAGCGAATCAAAAAAAAAAAAAACAGAAACACAATTCAGCTTTTCATGGTCACGGCAGGGAACTATGCAGACGTCCACGAGGAGCCGAGCCGAAGAACAGTAACGGTTGGAGCAACCCACGGCTGCTGGATGGGGATCCTCATTCATGGGGAGGTAATCGGGGACTCTCCACAGCTGTGCATTTCGTGGGTGCCTAACGCCGGCTATGGGTAGGGGCCTATCTTCTCAGCTAGTGAGAATAGCAGGACTGCCTGAATTTTGTCTAGCACAAGCAGATTGGCAAAGAAAGCAGGGGCTGGCAGTACTGGCTAGATTTCTGTGTTACTAGAATCTTCTATTTATTCTGGTATTTAAACCCTGCCTTTGAGCTGGTTTGGGCTTGTTTGAATCAGGCTCTGATGAGGTGCATCATCATTTTTGGGATGTTTTACAAAATTCCTGAAGCTCCAAGACCAACCTAAGTGTTTTTTTTCATTTATTTTCACTTATTTTATTGCATTTGCACTTGTCTATCATTTTTATCTGTCTTATAGCTAATTTATCACATTTGCACTGTTTTAAAGCAATGTATTGATTGATGGCATTTCATTACTGTTTAACTGTATTTCATTGATATTTACTGCAATTCATTACTGTTTAACTGCATTTTACTGCATTTTATTACTGTTTAACTGCATTTTTTCATATTGTGAGTTCTGTTTTTGTCTTTAAGGGGTTAATCTGTGCTTTTATGTGAGTTTTATTGTGTTCTTAACCATTAAATTGAGTAACATAGTCTGGATACAGGTTTGCTGCATCCAGAGCTATTTGTTTTTGCCTTCTGTGTTTCTGGCAGCCATCTTGTGTTTCCCTTCTGTGATTCTGGCAGTCATCTTGTATTGGTAGGGGCCTATCTTCTCTGCTGGTGAGAGTATCAGGGCTGCCTGGACCTTTTCTGGCAAAATCTGATTGGTGAAGAAGATAGGGGCTAGCAGGATTGGCTAGATTTCTGTGTTACTAGAATCTTCTATTTTTTGTAGTATTTAAACCCCACCTTTGAGCTGGTTTGGGCTTGTTTCAACCAGGCTCTGCTGGGGTGCATCATCTCACAGATGTTTTACAAAATTCCTGAGACTCCAAGACCAATCTAAGTGCTTTTCATTTATTTCACTTATTCTATTAAATTCACACTTGCTTATCATTTTATCTGTGCCTTATAGCTAATTTATCACATTTGCACTATTTTAAAGCAATTTACTGATTTACTGCATTTCATTACTGTTTAACTGTATTTCATTGCTATTTACTGCAATTCATTACTGTTTAACTGCATTTTACTGCACTTCATTACTCTTTCTGGCCAATATTGTGTTGGTAGGAGCCTATGTTCTCTGCTAGTGATAGCAGCAGGGCTGCATGGGCCTTGTCTGGCACAAGCTGATTGGCAAAGAGAACAGGGGCTAGTAAGATTGGCTATATTTTTGTGTTACTAGCATCTTCTATTTTTTTGTTGCATTTAAACCCCATGTTTGAGCTGGTTTGGGCTTGTTTGCGGGTCATACACAGCAGCTGCACTGTTTTTAACCCACTGTGGGGTATTCCAGCTACAAATCTTCCCCTAGAATCACTTGTGTGATCACCTAGTAATACTCATCTTAGACCTTCCACCCTTTACCCCCTTAGCTCTTTCTGGCCTCTGTCCCTCAGATTCTGACAAATATGGAAGGGCAATTTCCTATGGTTTCTCCTGCCAGTCTGGTTTATATGGGCACCCTGAGACAGTGTAGCAAATGCCTCATGTACATGGACAAACTCTACTACTACCATCTAGGAACACAATTTGTGAGAGATGCAATTACATTAAGAACATAGAGTCTATGCTCTCTCCCTCATAAGCCAGTATATCTGGCACTCAGAAGGTTGTCATCACAAACACGACACCACAAACACCACCCATACCTACACAACACACACCCACATATGTGAAGGTCCTCAAAAAAATATATACCCAAACAAGAGAGACCTCTGAGTCAAAAACACAGTCAAACTCGACAGCCCACCACAACACTATACATCACACATAGTCCATACATCTGTGTCTCACAGCCACTAAGGTCTAACCATAAAGCCATCGTAAGATACACATATGTGCCCCTCACTAGGCTGGATAAGGAGAAAGTCATAGTTAGTTGTTTGTCAGATGCCAGAATACACCATATCACACACGCACTCAAGTCTCTCAACAACAGTTACTGTTATGACTCTGTCATAGTTCATGCTGGCATGAATGACTTGAGACGTACCTTCCTGGACTATATGAAGAGAGACATGATTGAGTTCACTGAATATGTATCCCAGACAGGTATGTCCCTAGCCTTAAGCAACATTTTACTGTCACCCAGAATGATACCTCAATACAAACAGAAAATGATTGACTTTAACAATTGGCTTAGTTTCTGGTTTCATTTTAAGGAGATGCAATACCTGACAAGATCGACAGACCACAATGCTTTGCCAAAGATAGCTTGCATCTGTCTCCCTTGGGCTTCAGGCTTCTCACAAAGGCTCTTGCCTCCCCATAGTTCCTTTTTTATCAATGCCATGAGATTAAAACTACCAACATGAAGTTCATCAAACCACAAATTAAAGGTCATGCTGCCACATGCTATGAGTCTAAATATGAAACTGCACTCATTGCAAGCATTCTAAACCCTAGAAGATGCTGACACTTGGGCAGGCACAGAAACTGGTTCAAAGCTGCAGAGAACACCCCATCCATACAAGGTTACTCATCCTATCATACATTCAGACCCAAAACCATAGGCAGCAAAGCAAAAGGAGGTGGAGTTTCAATATATAGTAAAGCCATACACACCTCCAGGCTGGTCAAAGAGTATGACATACAGGAGACACTCCAGGTGCAGTTAACCATTGACAAGACCCCTATTTAAATCATAGCTAGCTACAGGCCCCCAACTTTGATTCAAGATGCCCACTCCACCTATCTGGACCTCTTTGAATCTATCAAGATTCAACCCTTTACCCTGATCCTGGGTGAATTTAACTATCCAGCCATAGACTGGAAGAACTACTCATGCCAAAACACAAATGCCCAGAGATTCCTTGATTTTGTCAGTGCAAACCTCTTGGACCAGCTGGTCGACACTCCCACAAGAGGTGATAATATCTTGGACTTTATATTAACCAACATGAGTAACCACTGCAGCATCCCTACATTGCCATCCTCCCTGGTAAGATCTGACCACAAAGCGGTCACTTTCTAAGTCACCATCTCTCCTATCCTCCCCTTTTGCTATGGTCAAACATAAAAAATTCTCCAAAGCTAATTACAACCTCCTGAGCGAAGGTATAAACAGTTTCACAGCCCCCTCCCCCTCCATAGGAACAGGCAAAAAGGTCCAAACCTATACCAAAGTAGTATATGAACATTTATATAGCTGCATGGAATCAGGAATACTCAATAGGACAAAATCATCCTCCTCAAGGAAGACTACAACTGTCTGCTAGACATTTGCTATAAATTAATTCTATAATGAAAGAAAAGAATTGCCATCCAGGACCAAGAAGGAGCAGGTGTCTAATTGGAAGCAATCTCTCCTTAGCCTGAGCAAGCAAATAAGAGCACTAGTGAAATCCACCAAAGCAAACTTCGAGTCTAAACTGGGCATATCTAATAAAGGCAATCATAAGGCCTACTTCACATATGTCTGCAGTCTCAAAGGAAGCACTCAGATCTGCTCAGAACTGGTGTTCAAGGACACCACATACACAAACACCATAGATATAGCCAACCTGCTGGCAGACAGGTTCAGAGAAAACTTCACCCCTCTGTCTCCCCATCAGTAAATAACGACATCCCCAGCATCTGCCCCCCCCTCCCCTTATCTCTAGGAAGCAAGTCATCGCTGCCCTCTTAAAGCCAAAAAATACACCCTGAATGTGACCCCGATAACATCCCAGGTTAGATCTTATATGAACTCAGGCAGGAACATGTGGCACCATTAGGCACCCTATTCAACCAAAGCCTGAGTACAGATTTCATCCCAGCCAAGTGGAGGACAGCCACTGTCATCCCTTTGCACAAAGGTGGTACGTCCACTTATCCAAGAAATTACAGACCCATCAGCCTAACTAGCCTGATCTGCAAGGCCATGGAACAGATTACCATTGACCTCATTAACAAGGACATTGGTAACCTCCAAACACTCAATCCCAGGCAGTTTGCTTTCAGTGTGGGGGGGGGGGGTCATACCTGTTAAATTTGGTTGACTTCTTTGAGACAGTCATCAAAGCCATGGATGAGGGGAAGGTGGTGCACACTGCCTACCTTGACCTGGTCAAAGCCTTCAGTACTATTCCCCTCTCAAATATAATAGATAAACTCTCTCAACTAGATATTAATCCATATGTTACCAGATGGTACCAAACTGTCTCACTGATAGAACCGACCTAGACAAAATTAGGGTAGCCACCTCAAGCAGTAGACTCGTAATGAGCGGTGTACCCCAGGGATTGGTCTTGGGGCTCCTGTTGTTTGGGATATACTTTTCTGAGGTGCAGGCCAGAACCAGTGGGCTATGGCTAACCAAGTCTGCAGATGACTGCAAGCTGGGCAATGTCATAAATTCCCCTAGTGATGTGGACATTCTCCAAGAGGGTCTCACCCAAACAAATGACTGGTGCCAGAAACATGGCCTCAAACTGAATGCCAAAAAATGCATCATTCCCTTTGGGGAGAGGACATCCCCACAAATTATCAGATTAATAACAAGGTCCTAAACATGCAATCAGTCGTGAGGGACATGGACACCCAGGCTGATAGCAAATTGACTTTTGATTACCATATTGTCTCTGTTGTACAGAAAGCTTTCTACATGGCCACCTTATTAAGAAGCGTATCTCATTCAGACACAAGGAGATCATAACATCCCTGTATCCTTCCCTTATAACACCTATTATTGAGTACAACACCCCTTTTGGCATGTATCTCACAAAGCACATGCAACAGCTGGAGAGGTTCCTCACTAGGAGAATCCAGGGCTTCAAACATCTACCCTACATAAATAGGCTAAAAGCCCTGTCTCTCTACTCAGTTTCATACAGACTCTTCAGAGTTGACCTCTGTCTGGCATACAAAGGAATCTCAGACCCCACCTTGGTGGGACTGCTGCATATCCAGAAGTCAAGCTTCACTCGAGTAACCCACATGTACGATCTCAACCTGGTCTGTGATATCAATAGAACCTGTTGGCGGGACAGATATGTGTCCCAGAGGCGCCCCCATCTGTGGAATAGACTCCCTCTCCACGTCAAGCAGAGTACCTCATTAACCATTTTTAAGCACAATCTGGATAACTGGATGGGGAACAGAAAATAAACCTCTGTGATTCCATGTGTCCTGCTGGACAGGGGCATAGGATGCTGACTTGTTGGAACATGGGCTAGTTCTTGGCTAGGCTTGTAAGAGCCTCAGGGCCAATAGCTTAGTAACTTCCTATAATCCTATGATCCTATGAAGAATCAGCACATCACTAATGATTGGTAATGGCACATGGAAGGAAGGAAGAAGGAAGGAAGGAAGGAAGGATGGAAGGAAGGAAGGAAGGAAGGAATGACAGACATAAAATAGGCAGCCATCAATGTGATTTTTTGCAGGAAATTCAAAATGTGGTTGACAGCTGAAGAGTTGGAATCAGAAAAAAAACATCTTCTTACCACATGCTTCTTTCTGGCACTTGTACATGAACATGGGATAGATATTTAAGGAGAAAACAGTAACATAAAAAGGAAAGTAGGTAGATGGACTGTATTTCTTTATCTTAAACAAAACAGTGTAAGAAACTTCTCTGTGTGGAAGATTTTCAGTCCATATATCTCTAGTTAATCACTGTATATTAATCAGATCAGACAATAGCCAAAAAAATAATAAAAAAATATATAATTTGAAATATTGTACAGAATTACTAAGTATTCAAAAGTAATCCAAGCAAGGCAGGCAGAAAATCCTTTATTAAGTGCACAGGCAAGTTTCTTACACTGTTTTGTTTTTGGACCCACTATACTTGTTTACTGTGTTGTTGGAGACTTCGGGGATATAATGGAGATTACTTCTTTTTTTTATTTCTTTATCTTAGAAGCCTTATGGGATTTAAATAGTGGCATCCAAGGCAGTTACATCTCATCTAAGTGAGAAGCATACCAACTGGTTAACTGAAATTGAACATATTTTTTTATGCTGGAATAAAGTAAACTATGGTCCTCTGTAAAATTAATAACAAATAATAGAGTAAGTATGCATAACAAAGCAAACAATGTCTCACCATTAAGAAAAGGAAAGGAACTGTTAAAGAATAGGTGAATGGTTTACTTTAAATAAACTAAAGGGAAAATGAAGGGCAGCGTTGATTCAAGAAGTACTGGAGACCCAGTTGACACTTTCCATTTATTTTGTTTGCTGTTTAAGTATATTTCAGCCTTATTTCTGTCTGCTATAAATTAGATGCAATTGTGCAGTGCTGCTCACCATGCAGTAGTGGGTAGCAGTACCTTGTATAGTAGCAAATAGTTTGTAAAATTTACCCTTAAAGCTAGTACTTAGAACTTTAACCTGTAACACAAAAAGGCTTTACATGGAGCTTATCTTAGGGCAGCTAGTTAGCACATTGAACAGTACTAATCCCAGATCATACCATTATCTTAACATGTAGCCTTAACCCTAAACACCACTCAGGTGACCCCTGCAAAACCAAGTCCCTAAAATAGTCCAACCCTAGTACAAGTCCTGACAATATGGATATGCAATTTGCTAATGTCTCTGTGACCAGCTTGGTGGATATGGGCACCCTAAAACAATATAGCAATTGTCTCATGTGCTCAGACAACCTTTTAATCCTTAAAGAATCTAATACAGTATGCATGAGATGTACATACATAACTTCCTTGGAGACAAATATCTCACTTACAAACAAGGTTGTTAAGAACACACACACTGCATCCTTCACATGTACCGCTCAACACACACACAGATCTTCTTACTCTGTGCCACTTAAAATAAAATCTTCCCAAACATCTAAGACTTCCTAAGCCATCAAACAGCAACAACTAACCTCAGCAATCACTAAAGCAAACACCATGAGCAAAACCTAGCACCACACATAAACCTACACCCGATGATCCCCCAAAACAAAGCCCATAAGACAAGCAAGCACTGCCTGGTATGCTTGTCATAGGGGATTCTATTGTATGACGCAGAGTTGCCCTGCTCACTAGCCTGGACAAGGGGAAGATAATGGCTATATGCCTATCTGGAGCAAGATTTCACAATATCACAAATCATAGCTCTCAACTTTCCAGACTTTTGCAGACTGTCCAGATTTTTGACATATTTTTGATCTATTTCTCATAAAATTGTAGGTTTCTAGCAAATCAATGGTAAGTCTTTGTGGACTGAAGTGAGAACATAAAGGCAGACATTTGAATTTCAGGCTTCATATCTTTCAGAAAATTCATGTTAAAGTAAAACCTGTTATTCTATCAACTTTCTAAGTTTATAAGAGCGATATTTAAATTTTTTCCCATTTTAGGACCTTTTTTCCTCCATTATCTGTAGTTTTGTCCAGATTTCTTGCCCTAAGAGGTTGAGAGGTATGTCACAAATGCATGCACTCAGGTCACTGCACCACAGGTACCAATATGGTTCTATCATTGTCCATGTGAGTGTGAATGACCTGAAATGTACCTCACTGGACTATACGAAAACAGACATTGTGGATCTCTCTCAATGTGTGTCACAGACAGGTATGTGCCTTGCATTTAACAGTAGTCTACCTTCACCAAGGATGATGCCACAGTATGAGCAGAAAATTATTGATTTAACAATTCTCTTAGTTTCTGGTGTAATTACAGGGAGATCCAAACATGGGAATATATGTTTAACAGACTATGTTGCTTTACTAAGAATGGTCTGTACCTTCACCCCTGGGCTTTTGGATACTTGCTAAAACTTTATCTAACCACTTTAAGCCCTTTCCAATGGCAAAATGGCAAAACTGCCAACATAGGAAAAAAAAATTCAAAGCAACCTTACGTTGTTAATGCTTAATGCTAGGAGTCTAAGCAGGAAACTCCAGACTCTACAAATTCTCCTCACTCTGGAGAATGTGAACACCTGTGCTGTTACAAAGACTCAGTTTAAAGCTACACAAAGTACTCCAGCAGTGCAAGGCTACAGTGCCTTCCACCAACAGCAACACAGACAATGGCTAAAGGTGGTGGTGCCTTGATCTATGCTCATAACAAGTGGAACTCCAGCTTGGTAAATAGGATGATGAGGTCTACTTCAGAACGACAAAAATGCAAACTCTCGAACGCTCACATGAGCGAATAATCAGAAACTCAAAATTGGTATTTTGGGATCACAATACAGTAAAGATTGGAATATTTGCCCTTTCCTCACTGTAGTGTTATCTCAGAGTACGGATATATATTTAGCGGGGGGTGTGGGGGGTGCAGCCCCCCACAATACCAATTTCGAGTTTTTGATTATTCATTCATGTGAGTGTTCAAGAGTTTGCATTTTCAGTTTTCTGACATAGACCCGGATGATGCCATGGAGTTTATCCATGCTTAAATCTCCATAGACAAGGTTCCTTACCATGTCCTGTCTAACGACAGGTTACCCCTATGACCCATGGAGTTCATAACTCTCATCTATACTTACTCTATTCATGGCAGACTTAAACTAGCCCTCTAAAGACTGAGAAATGTACACTGCCTCTAATTCAAAGACACAATGTTTCCTGGACTTTATCAACACAAACACCCTTGATGAAATAGCATGCACTCCAAACAGGAGCTCAAGCATACTAAACCTGGTTCTCTCCAGTATGGCAGCACCCCCCCCCCCCAATTGGGTCACATCCTCATTAGCTTAGATCACAAACCAGTTTCCTTTGAAATCAAAATTCATGGCTTTCCCAAACCCCAAGAACAGAAACACTGTACAAGCAAGTAAATGGCCCAAATTTAACACCAAAAACAAACCACCAAAGACGGAATGCTTATCTCAACAGGGTATATAACAAAAGAAAAATAGTCGTGGCCAAAATCAGAAAGAACAACTGTCATACAGACAAAAGCATTCTGATTCACCTAGAAAAAAAAAACAATAAGAACTCTAATAAAGCGCAGTGAGGCTAATTATGTGTTCAGCATAGCCTCCCAGGCTACAGACAGTTACACGGCCTTCATCAGCTGTGTCAGGAAACTTAAAAATAACACTCATCAGTGTGCAGAACTAGTTGTAAATGGCACAACCTTCACTGACAACAGTGATATAGAAAATCTACTGTCTGACAAATTTAGCTCTATCTTCACCCCCTCCCACCTACTACCTTTTGTGAAATCCCTGCTAGTATATCACTCCCAACTGTCAACAGGGAACAAGTCCTGGCAGTGCTCACTAAAGCCAAAAACACTGTTTCATGGGGTCCCATCAATATTCCTTGTTGCTTCCTAATTAGCCTAAAACATGATCTACCAGGACCACTTGCGGCACTCTTCAACTACAGCCTCAAAACTGGTTACAAGCCAGGTGAATGGAGAACCGCAATAGTCATCCTTCTTCATAAGGGTGGGCTATTAACTGACCCTGGGAATTACAGACATATCAGGCTGACAAGTCTGATATGCAAAGTCATGGAAAGAATTATCAGAGAAATGATTAACAAGAACAATTGCAATCAACAGAAACTGGGCCTATCACAGTTTGGCTTTGTCAAAGGAAGGTATTATCTACTCTGCCTGGTAGGTTTCTTTGTGAGGATCACCAAGGCTCCAGATGAGGGGAGGGGAGAACAGTGTAGACCTCCTGCCTTGAATGGCCAAGCCATTCAATAAAATACCCCACTCAGGTAATATTGACAAACCCTCAGAACTAGGCATAAATCCATACATAACTCACTGGATTTCTGGCTGGCTTACAGGTAGGACCCAAGAAGTCAGTATCAGTGAGACCACCTCCACCAGAAGACCAGTCACCAGTGGAGTAGCCCAGTTCTCCATGTTGTTAACCTCTTGTTTGACATCTACTTCTTGGAAGTCAAGGCTAATGTCAACAGCCTCTAACTCACCAAGTTCCCAGATGACTGTAAATTGGGAACTATCATAGAATCCCCCTGGGACATTGCAACCCGCAAGTGGGTCTGACATAAACAAATGACTGGTACCTATGCCACACATCAAAACTCAATGTTAAGAAATGCATTATAGTGTCTTTTGGGAAATCCTCCACCCAAGCTAATTACTCCATCAATAAAAAACCCTTAAGAACTGAGCTGATAGTTAGGGTTCTGGGAAATTACAGTAATCTGGCCTGTGACCAACGTGTAGCCAAGCCAAGATAATAAGAAAATCATTCTATATCACCCAACCCATAAGGAAGGGTATGGCATCCAGGTCCAAGGAAGTTATACTACCACTGTACTCAGCCCTTATAAGACCCATTATTGAGTGCAATGCCCCCTTTTGGCATATACCTAACCCATCACTTGCAACAGTTGGAATGCCCTCAAAGGTTCCTCACCAGGAGAAACCAGGTTAAGAGTCTTCTGTCCAATACAGATCAGCTTAAGGCCCTATTTCTGTACTCACTTTCCTACAGGTTACTAACAAGTGATCTATGCATGGTATATCGGACATCTTCAGATACAGCTCTGATGGATCTCTTGCACATCCACAAAACAAACAGCACTAGAATCATTAAATCCAAGGACCTGAGTTTTGCCTGTGACATAAATAGAACAGGTTGGAGTGACCAATATGTGTCTCAAAGGATCTCCGCACCATGGAATAATCTCCCATTCTGCATGGAGCAGAGTTCATCCCTGACCCTATTCAAACAAAACCTTGACCACTGAATGGGAAATCAAAATTCACCCCTGGCCTGGCCTTCATGAATCTGATGGACAGAGTTGCACAATAAGTAATTTAATTCCCAACTAACATACCCCCCCACAAAACCCTTAGCTACCTCCTTACTAACGTACCCAACCATATAGCTGTCCAAGGTATTCTGATACAAAACTGGGTTGGCTCACATGGCTAGGCTTAAAAAGACCCGGTGCTCATTAACATAGTATAAACCCATGAACCTATGAACTTATGAAGTATTGTCCCTTGGAATCCTTTGAAAATTGTACTTCCTAACTGGGCATTTCTGGTTAACAGTTGTAAATAAATAAATGCATTATATGATCAGGAAAACAGATCAAGGCAAGACAATGGCAATGCTGCAGATTTACAAACCATGTCAGCACTAGAAATGCCGTAGTACGTAATAGTATGTGTGCTTGTTTTCTTGTGTCTGTATAATCATTAATGTCTGTATCATGCACTTAGTTAATGGCATAGAAGAACCAAAGTGTTAACTTAGGAGATAAACAGCTAATCAGTGATGTGATGTGATGTGTTCAGTGTTGCCACCCATGAAAAAGACATATAAATTACAACAATGGTGCCAGTGAGCTGACTACTAGGGTGCCTCCTCCTCAGTGGTGACTACCAGACTGCTGGACATTGGGTAGACTACCAATTTGTTTTAGGGCTGAGTAGTGACCACCAATTTCCACTGGTCTCACTCCTGACATCTAGTGTGCCAATGAAAAAAGCCAAGACACCATTGGACCCCTGAAATCAGTACTTACCATAGGACTGCCATATGGTACATTACAGAAGACAAAGGTGTTATGATGCTTGTTACTAACTCATTTGTGAGGCAATAGTCCTAGTATTATCAGCTAGAGTATGATGAGGTTCACTGCTGATCACCAAGATGTCATTGCAATTTGATCATTGGCTGTAATTGGGGTTAGACCTGTCAGTCATCATGGCAACATACTTTGTGCTGGCCAGTATGTTGCCACAGTTAACAGAAGTGACTATCAGTGTTATACTGCATGCAGAGCAGAGCACCAGGTTCCCTGCAAAATTGGAACTAACTGCCATTCTTCTCTTAGGGCTGCACTTACCAATGAGACTGCCACTTCAGACTGTTAAGAACTAAGGTGACAGAGAGACTGAAGATGATCATCAAGTGTCCCATGTCACCAGACTTATCAATTAGAGGATGGCAGTCAGGTCCACAGTCACATAATCTGTATCACTGCTACCAATTAATATGGAAGGAAGTTGACCATAGGAATGCATAGCAAATGTGAGCTGCTGCTCCAGGCATGGAACAGTACCTACTACACTCAAATATGCTTTACACTGCACATCAAAATAATAGCATTATAACACTGGTTTCCCAGGAATGCTTCCACCACACGTTCAGTCCAATGTGTTTCACTGCAATCTTTCCCAAAGTAACTGAACATTCCTTAGACTATTTTGTATTCACACAAATGCAGTTTTATAACACACTACCACTGACCAAATCTTTTTGGAATTCGAAAACTTTCGATTACTAAAGAATGTTTAAAATGAGGTGAAGTACTACTGGGAAAAAGTCTGACAAATTCTGCATGAGCTGATGTAAATGCTCACCAGCAAGATGAATAATGTTAATAAAGACAGCAGTTATATTTCGCAACCAAATTTAGTGTGTGTTTTTGTTTCATATTGATACTGCAGTTTATGATGCATTTGACTCTTAAAAATGAACCAGCTACAGAGCATTCCATAATGGCAGCTGTACAGAAGAAGTTAGTCTCCGAAAAGCAGGCACTGACAGCTTATAATTCACCAGTTTTGGTAATTAAACTGATATATATTAATAAACAGCCCATCAAAAGCTTTTGAAATGGAAATATGCATTTTTTACTTGAAATAAATATAAGTTCTGAACTTTGAAAATTAAGTATTTAAACAAATATGCCATTGCACATAGAAGAAACAAACAGAGAGATTTAAACCAATACTGCCATTTACAAAAACAGTAACAACTATCTGGCTCTCCATGTCTTTCTAGCCAAATCTTTACTGCACTTTCTCTATTACTAACATTTATAATAATTTAACAGCTGTAGCAAAACTCATAAGCAGACTGCACATATGAGCTCAATGCCCCTGGAAACAGGTTTTCTCTTTCCAGTGTATAAAGTCCATAACACACTACAGCAGACAAACACGGACTAACTGAAGTCTCAACAACTACCATGGAAATTTGTCAGTTGCGTTACTTGAAGAATGTCCAGAAGGAAGTCCTGAAGCAAATCTTCATGGGCAGTTATGTTATCAGCACTGTTTTCTATGACTAACATATCTCTGCAGTTAGCAAAGCTTTTTGATTCACATTTTCAAATGTAAACATTGGTTTGAATCTTCACTCAGCCCTCTAGGGAATTCTATTCCATTTGTGATAGAACGATCCTTAGCAGGAAGTGGTACACTTAAAAAAATGTGTGTCTCTATTTGAAATCAGTTTGATACACAAAACTAATATATTATATAGAAGAATTACTGTATGATTCTATTACAGATTTGCAATCTTTATTCAGCTTTGCTGCATGTTTTACTGGAAACACAAATTACAGATTGTGTACAGTTATTACAATTTTTTTTCAAGAAAACAATTACATTTACCTCAGATTAAAACTGTTATTCTACATTTGTCCACAGATTCTAAACCTCAATTCAACTCTTTTGAGAAAACACCAAGAAAGTAAGCTCAAACAGATTGTTCAACACTTTAGTCAGCCACTATGTTCTCCATGTGACTGACCATGTGCATTTGCATTACTGGTGCTACTCTGGTCCTGAATTGTCAAACTGTAGGCCTGTAATGCCCAAACTCCAATAAGCTTACCATTAACTCACTATCCCTGTGTAACTACTTAAAGGTACTATGATCTGTAGCCATTTTGAATTCTCTACCATATAGGCAGGACTGAAATTGTTGGACAGCACTATTTTCAAATATTCATTTTCCACTGATCCATATAATTTATCTCTTGGTTGAAGTCTACAGTGGAGATACACTACTGAATGTTCTTCTCCCTTTGTAGAGACCTGCTCAATATAGCCCAAAGATTGTGGTTTCAAACACCTAAATGCCAAAACATGCCATAAACTCTTGGCTAAAATCAAGTCTTTGTAATACAGAGGTCTACTCAATGCCTACTCGAGGCTGAGAATTGTCTGCATACAAGTCTTTTCCAGATAACTTTATCTGGCCTGTTTTTCTTTGGATAAAGCCAGACATTAAATGGCTATTTAATTACAGTCAGGGGAAAGTTTCTGTAATATATCATTGTCTGGAGGAGTGCCATTACCTTTTTTTTGTAATAGCCAATCCTGACATATTGCAGATCCTGGCTGAATTGTGACACCATTCACCTAATGACCCATATAAGACATTGTTGTCTTTCTTGCCTAGAACTTGCTTCTTTTAGTAGTTATCCTTGCCCTTTCTAATTGATTAATCGACTCCATAATGCGTTAATATCATCTGTTAAAATAAGAGCATAGTCAACAACTGCTTTTAGGATACAATGTACCAGTCTCAGAATCTTTCTGGGGCAGTGTTCATCCCACAGTCCATTTTGCTGAATTCACAGAGCTCAAACAAGATGAGAAAGCAAATCTTTCACTTGCTACTGGCATAACAAAATGCTTTCTGCTACTATGTTAAATATTTTTGATTCATGTTGTTCATTTCCTGTTTCTATAGTTTTGTGTTCACATTCTTCAGAAGTTTATGTTTTTACCTTTTGGGATGTCATTTACTGGTACTAATAAAGAAATATACTTAAATTATAGTTTTTAGTGTTTTTATTTTTTGAAGTGCATTAAATGTGTGAATTTGCGTCACAATACTGAATAGAGTTTTGTTTTATTTGTTATGCATTACTATTTTTATGCAAATACATATTTCAGATAGCTGCATTTATCTCTGGTGTTTTATCCTGTTTTATAGACATTTTTTTAGAATGTCTGCATTTGATACCCTTTTGCTGCTAAATGATTTATGAAGATGATGGTAGTTTGTTTGATTTTGAAGTCTGTGCGGAAAATGGGATCTGTGAAGGTATAAGGTCTAGATGACCTGTAAAAGTGTTTTTTTGTGAATGGAATAGATTTTAATGCACATGTAGCTAGAACTATGATTGGTCAGTTTTCTTTGCTCATTTTATATATTTTTTTCTGAACAGAAATATGTTACTTAGAAAGACATTACCAACCATTTGATTCTGAAAACGTCACATCACTCCAGCAGGTATCTTGTTGATTAGAGAAAACAGAGCCCCTAGGCTTCCCATTAGCAATGATTCATTTTCTCTTTGCTCCTCACCTAGCATGTATATTTTTATATTTTATATGTTTTAGATTTTTATTATGTATTTATGTATATTTTTGTTTGCTATTAGGTTTCTTTACTTACTTCTCCCCCTTTGTTTAAGTCTGAGCCTCACCCCTCTTGTTATATGCATTCTCATTTTTTCACTGCTGTTCTTGCTTATGGTTATTGTTCATTCCAATTTTGTATTATTAATTTTCTCTGACATAATCTGAAGACGATGCTAAAAGGAAAAGAACAAGTGACACTGCTGTAGCATCTTACACAGGTACAACTGGCTCACATAACTACTAGGTAGTCAGCCTTTTATACTGATGGAGGTTCTTTCTACATTTATTTACACAATGTTTTGTTATTATGAGGACTATGATATGTATTAAGTTTTTGCTTTGAAAAACCAAAACTCTTTTTGGCCAGGCTGAAATGGTGCAAGTAAAAATAAACTGAACAATGTAGCAAAACAGTAGTTTCCAACAATTTATTCAAAACAAATCAGTCAAGCACTTTCTTCCAGGAAGCTTGAACTTCATCAGAACCAATTAAACATTACAAAGACCCCATTTAAAAAGTATAGAACAACCAATCAACAACTCTTAACCCATACATGTGATAACATTTTAAAATGCCACAAATTAAATAATTAATTTATACAAACAGTAAAAATATTGCATTGATAACACAATTGTAATTCAAAGTCCTAAAGCTCTAAATTTTAAAAATGGCATGATAGAAATAAATTCATTAATACCAGGGGATTGAGCAGTATTTAACCTTATTTGCCATTTCATTTTGGCTCTCTCAAGTGTATTGGCCCAATGACCCCCCCTAAAGTCCATATAAACAATTTCTAAAATGCTGAATAAAAATCTTGTACAACCTGGATTACTATTTAAATGTCTAAAAAGAGCATTATTTGTATTTTTCTGTCTAATGGCTTATAAATGTTCATACATTCTTCTACTGAGAGTCCTTTCTGTTTTCCCTATGTAAAAACTAGGACAATGTTGACACCGCCAAATAGACACAACCCTTAGTTCCACAATTGCCCAGAACTGTTTTCAACCTTACACCAAATTCACAGCAAGTTTTTGCGTTGGAGACATGGACATATCAATAAAAAGACATGTGATGTACCCAATGTACTAAGATTATTTTGCACATAAACCTCAAATACTAGCTTTGTAAAAGCAAGCTGCCCTCATACTATAATATTTGCCTTATTTAGGAAACTGTGCACTGGTTCCAAGGCTTACCCCCACCCAATCACACTACACCTAGGCAGAATGACTGAACCAGTCAGAAAGTTTTTTTTTCTATCAATGGTTAAGCCAATAGCCAATCATCTGCCACTATTTCCTCATACCACTATTGGACAACTCATTATCTCAGTTCTCCAGTAAGAGCTTGTTGTTTTTCATCCAGTCAGATATTTTCAGCTAAATAACAGTGCAACTCCTTACCAGTTCCACTGTCCTTAACCAGATCCACTCATCCTGTAGTTCAGTTTCCTTTGTTTTGATTTATTTTCATTTATTGTAAGACTATATAAATACAGCAAAACTTTGTGGTTGAACGTAGACCTGAAGAACCTCTCTTAAAGTGTGAAATCACCCATCATTTGAAATAAAGAATCTGTAATTATCCAGACAATAAGAACTATATCAGTGTGCTTCCTTTTAATTGTTTATTTTTATTTTATTACAGCCAAAATATTATTTTGGTAGACTTTTATCCTTAAGGTTAGGGAAAGAGATGAGGAATCCCATAGTTGTACCACTACAGGTTTCTAATGGAATTTTTTTCACTGGCTACTCTCTGATCTAGCAGTTCTTAACCTCTGAGCAAAGCTGGATCAGGATACACCTTAGTGATTGGACCTTGACTTGGACTATCTATCTATCTATCTATCTATATAAAACACATACATACACATAAGCTAAAATAAACATGTCTAAATTAGTGAATTTATTGTAGTGTGAATGAACATCCAACTAAGTTTTGTTTATTTCTTCTTCTGGCTTTTCCCAGTTAGGGGTAGCCACTGCGGATCAGCTATCCAGTCATGACTGGCAGTGGAGTTTTACAGTGTCGAGTTGCCAGCCCGGTGCCCAACCTTCCACAGAAGGCACACACATGCACGCACTCACACCTAGGGCCAATAATTTAGAGTGTCCAGTCCACCTACAGCATGTCTTTGGGATGTGGGAGGAAACCGGAGCACTCGGAGGAAACCACACGACGGACATGCAGATAACGCACAGAAGGCACCCCGGCCGAGAATTGAACCGGAGAACCTCTTGCTGTGAGGTGACAACGCTAACTGCTGCACCACTGTGGCTGCCCAGGTTTTGTCTATGACTATGGATTGTATATTTTTTACTGTATTTATGAAACTACTGGATTTGATCTAACCAATATGTTTCATTAATGTATAATGTTTATGTAAATATATTGCTTTTGTCTTTTTTCTGTTTCTTGTCACCAGCAGACTTGCATGAATAGTTCTCTGTGATAACATGCTAAATAAAATGATTTAAAATAAGATTCTGTTTTCTCCTTTATTTACTCAATAACATTCTAAACTCAATATACCTAAAAGGTGACACTTAAAATGGTGTAGAAAATCAAAAACAACATGTGAATTCATTTATTTTCTTCCTACTACTGCCAATATGGCTTAACAGTAATATATGAAATGTATCCCACTGGTTTCACAGATGGCGAACTTCACATTGCTGATTATGCCTCTCCGAGGACTCTTCACATGCATCTGGTTTGGATGAAATTTTGTCTAAGTCAAGCTGTTTCCCTTTCTTTCTTTTTTTTTTTCTTTCTGATGAGACAAAGCAAGCATCTATATTATTTGCTTAGACAGCAGCATGAAAATATTGTTGTCTGCTAAGAAATGCAAATCTGTCCTGCATGGAGGAAATAAACCTGAGGAAGCTCAGACAAATGTAAAATGTATGAATCAGTAGAAGCTGAAATAATTCTGCATGTTTGCATATATATACATACACACTCACACACACACACACACACACACACACACACACACACACACACACACACACACACACACACACACACACACTTCCATATATATATATATATGTGTGTGTGTGTGTGTGTGTGTGTGTGTGTGTGTATATATATGTATATATATATATATATACACACTGTCTTACACAGGCATATACACATGCATACATTGCAGATACACACACACACACACACACACACACACACACACACACACACACGGTCTGAATGCTTTAGCCTAGCAGTGAATCTTTGATGTTAAGTTCTGGGAAACATTTCAGAGTGTAATGCATACTTCTGACTCTCTGTCCCTAATATTGATATTCTTCCCCGTTATCACCCTGTGCTCATTTCATTCTCATCTAAGTTACTTCAGTTGGTAGCATGCCTGCAGACAATATTATAGAAAAGAAAGAAAAAGCTGGGAACTGAAGAGTATGGATAGGAAAAGCATAATAAATGTACCAGAGGTGTTTGATATAAATGGGCAAGGGGATGGCTAGCTTGGATCAATAGGAAGCCTAACTCATGGGCTTACAGTGTTTGTATATTTTCTTCCTCTCCATTTCCACCTTTCTGGCACCACTACGTCTTACTCTTTTGATTTGTGTGTGTGTGTGCATGGGGGTTAGGAATATTACTATTTTAAATCTCATGGAAATGTACCAAAATGCTCTAGATGGCAAAGCTCCCTGAAGAAAGGGTAAATGATTAAGTAATAGAATGTAGATGATTATACCTTTACCAGCCGAAAATACTATTTACCACTCACTATTCTGAAGACCTTGGTTATGTTTTAATTCCCTCTCCCCATGACAGACAGACAGACTGACAAATACAGACACACAGACGCGCACACACACACATACACACACACACACACACACACACACACACACACACACACACACACACACACAGGTATACATGCACAACAAACACACACACACACAACTATACATGCACAACAAACACACACACACATACACACACACACACACACACACACACACACACACACACACACACACACACACACACACACGTATACATGCACAACAAACACACACACACACACACACACACACACACACACACCATTATTGTACTGAGAGTTCTGTGTGCACATTTTAATCTTTCTTGTAAAAACACACAGATCCCTTTCTGCCAATCATGTAACAGAGGATCCTTTGCTCCCATTCCTGAGTACACTGGTGGTCACTTCAGGAGCTCGATAGCACCAAATAACAACATCTGCCGACACAAAGCAGTGTGAGTGAGCAAATGGCAACAACAAGTGATGATGACTAATGACCCAAAGTTCTAGAGGTTCATTGGTGTACTTTCCCAAAGCAGATGCTTGATTAGTTATCCTGCTGTTGTCAGTATATGTCTGAATGAAGGAAGACAACTAGATGGTATTCACCTTGATAGCAGTGTCAGTGTCAGTGTTAGCAAGCATTCCTGTTCAGTTTTAGCTATTTAAATCAAATTTATTCACAAAATTAATTACAAAAATTAAAACTCGAACAATGCTACAACAAAGTCGCTACATTTGTAGCACTTGCCCCTTTCAGAACCCACTACTTTATAGCACTGAAAAGCCTAAATTGGTTAGAACTGCATATCATCTAGAATATACACAACTTCTAACCACTTATACATTATCCTGCATCCATCTGCTTGTCCAGCACTAAAAAACATTCTACATAACTATGTTCACAGTCGGTCATTGCGATCCAGTGACCAAAAACTCCTGAAAGTCTACAAACCTAGCAAATCTGCTGGGCATTGTCTGTACTCATACAAGGTTCCTAAGGCCTGGAAATCCTTACATGTATCCATCATGGCTATACCCTCCCTCCCATCTTTCAAAACCAGTCAAAGTCTTCCTAGCTAAAATGTGGCTCTGTTCTTGCTCAAAACTAGGATAAAATATATCCCTAGTTGTGATCTTTTCATTTCTTATACCCTACCAACTGTCCCCTTCCTTGTATCTGTAAAGAGTACATTGTAAACGCCCTCTCTAAGGCCAAAAACACAGCATCTATAGGACCTGATAACATCCTCAGCTGCATTCTACATGGGCTTCAACAAGAATTAGCAACACCACTGGGTACTCATTTCAATCATAGTCTAAGCACCAGCTTCCTCCCAGTTGAATGGAAAATGGGCACCGTTATTCCCTTGCACAAAGGTGGTACTTCCACTGACCCCAGGAACTATAGACCTATTAGCGTGACTAGACTTATCTGCAAGGCCATGGAGCAAATGATTATAGAACTTATCAGCAGAGATATAGGTAATCTCCAAACACTTGACCCTACTCAGTTTAGATTTGTAAAAGGGAGATTATGCCTGTTAAACCTGATGGACTTCTTCAAGACAGTCACCAAGGCCCTGGATGAGGGGAAAT
The DNA here is from genome assembly GCF_019279795.1 of Protopterus annectens. Classification (NCBI taxonomy): domain Eukaryota; kingdom Metazoa; phylum Chordata; order Ceratodontiformes; family Protopteridae; genus Protopterus; species Protopterus annectens. The sequence continues at coordinate 1,191,857,945 of NC_056744.1, forward strand.
CTGAACATACAGCCTACCTAGACTTGCCAATACTTTTGACAATATCCCTTACTCAAATAAATGTGGACATGTAGTTGAACAGAGCAAGAGAGAACATTTCTTACCAACAGCATGATGAATGCCTAACATCTGAATTCACACTGCATTTTACCAGTTTTATTCTTAATAGTTTGTGGGGCAAATCTTGTGAACATAAAGATTGTGAGATAATATGGATGTGTGGCAAGCTTTACTCATAAACAGATGTATGACCCCTTTAGAATAATAGGTTTTGCATTTGCGTGAATTTTCTGAAGGGTATGAAGTCTGAAACTCAAATGTATGTCATTGTTTTCTGACTTCAATCCTCAATGATTTGCCAATCATTTGTCAGAAAAACAAAATTTTATGAGGAACAAACCAAAAATATGAGACAAAAATATGACAGTTGAAAAGTATGATCTATTATCTTTTTCTGGTTGTTTCCTCCTCCCTCCCCATGACTCATGCAATGTATTAATCCTGTTCTGTTTGCCTGGTTAAACACAGTCCCTTCATTCTTCCACCTGGCCAGTGTGTTCTTCCTGTCCTACTCCTTGCTACTGTCTACTTTCCAGATTTTAGCACATTTCTTTTGAATACAGCTTGTTAAAAATCTCCTCATTTGCCTTCTTATGCATGTCTTCTCCTTGCCCATTGGTTCAGCCAGCCTCCTATCCTCTCAGACCACATTTGTTCAGCTATTGTTATTCCTCCTGCTGTCCTCCATAACTCATCTAATAGTTCATAGGTTCATAGGTAGGTACTAAGCTATCTGCCCAAAGGCATTTATAAGTCTAGCCGGAATGTGTTGGCTTTCGCCACCCCCTTAGATTAGTTTCCTGTGCCTCTGTCCAGCAGAGCCACTGAAGTGATCCTCGGGGTAAACTTTCTGTTTCCCATCCACTCGTCAAGGTTTCTTTTGAAGAGTGTTAGCGAAGATCACTGCCTAATGTAGATTGGAATCTTGTTCCAAAGCATGGGAAGTCTCTGGGACAGGACTCTATCCCTCCAGCATGTCCTATTCACTGTTGTGGTGAGGTTTAGCTCCCTAGAGCTTGTGGCTCAAGGGGATAAGGTTTTCTTTAGTTGGAGCATGTCCATAAATTCTGGGTTGGACATGGCCTTGTATGTCAGGCAGAGATCACCTCTCAGTAGGTGGTATGCAACCGAGTACAGCTGGAGTTTCTTCAGTCAAGCTGCATAGGGCATCTATTTGAGGCCAGTGATCCTCTTGGTGAGGTACTTCTGTGGTCCTTCCAGCTGTTGCAGATGTCTTGTAAGGTACACCCCAAATGGGGCATTGTACTCCATGATGGGTCTGATGAGTGATGAGTAGGGGGCACAATGACCTCTTTTGCTCAGGATGCAAACCCTTTTCTGATTAGGTGGGCCACGTAGAAGAATTTTCTAACCACTTTGGCAATGTGATTATCAAAGGTGAGATTACTATCTACTTGGGTCCCCAGATCCCTTATTGCATCTTCCGTATTTAGGGGACTACCACCTATGTGGTAGTTTGTGGGTACTTTGTTTTTTCCAAAGGGGATGACTATGCAGTTTTTGGCATTTAGCTTGAGGCCATGATTTTGACACCAGGTATCCGTCTCAGTGAGACCCTTTTGGAGGATGTCTGTGTTGGCCAGAGAGTCAATTATAGCCCCTAGTTTGCAGTTGTCTGTGAATTTGGTCAGCCATACTCCTACTGTGCTTGCCTGTACCGCTGAGAAATATATGCTGAACAGGAGGGTTCCTAGGACTGAGCCCTGGGGAACGCCACTTGTAACCGGTTTAGAGTCGGACCTAGCTCCCACAACTCTCACCATGTGGGTTCTGTCTATGAGCCAGTTGGCAACCCATCTTGTGACGTAGGGGTTTATGTTCAGGCTGGTGAGATTGTCTATAATACCAGAATGGGGAATAGTTTTGAAGGCCTTAGCGAGGTCTAGGTAAGCTGTGTGTACCACCTTTCCCTCATCTATAGCCTTGGTAACTGTCTCAAAGAAGTCCACCAGGTTTAGGAAGCATGATCTGCCCATAACAAAGCTGAACTGGGTAGGGTCCAGTGTTTGGAGGTTCCCAATGTCTCTGTTAATGAGTTCCATCATGATGCGCTCCATAGCCATGCAGACCAAGCTAGTCAGGCTTATAGGGTGATAGTTCCCGGGGTCTGTTGTGGCTCCACCTTTGTAGAGTGGAATAACCATTGCTGTGCACCACTTTATGGGTACATAGCCTGTGGAGAGGCTGAGTTTGAACAGTGTGTTTAGGTGAGGGGTTAGTTCATCTTTGAGCTCATGTAGGACTCAGCCTGGGACACCATACGGTCCCATTGATGCTTTGGAGAGGGCTGGTTTAACCTGAGTGTCTCTGATTTCAGGGACTCTACATTCTTCTGGTATGGTTATGGGCCCTTTTGGGGATGAGAGGGGGGTGAAGTTTGCGCTGAACCTGTCTGCTAGGATGTTGACGATATCGGTCAGTTCAGTGTATTTTGTGCCATTCTGTACTAACTCTGAGCAGATCTGAGCATTGCCACTTAGATTCTTGACATAGCTAAATAATGTCTTGTGGTTATCTTTGGGGTCCTTGACAATTTTTCTTTCAAAGCACACCTTGGATGATTTTATGAGGGATCGTAGTTTCTTGCTGATACTGATCAGGGATGTCTTCCCTTCTTGGGATTTTACTCTTTTCTGTACTAGTTTCCTCCTTCTATTGTATAGCTTAGTTAGTTGTTAGTTGTTGCTCTTTGATTATCTTTAAATTATTACCTCTTTCTTTAGCACCCATTCATCCTGCAGGAAGTGCAGCATCCTCCTCCCAACAGGTTGACAGATTATACCACTATTTCGCACCTAGAACACTTGACTCAACTAAGACCCTTTCCATTTCTCCAGACCATATTTCTTACTTGCTTTATTTGACTGCTACAGTTCAAGTTGTATCAGTTTCCCCTTATTTTGTGCTTTGAACACCATATGACAGTTAATAGCTGTTGTTAAAGAGGTCAGATATCTGGTTATGAGTAAAGTCTGCCACACATCCATATTATCTCACTGTCCTTATGTTCACAAGATTTGCCTCACAAACTGCTAAGGATAAAACTGGCAAAATGCATTGTGAATTCAGATGTTAGCCATTTATCCTACTGGTGGTAAAATGCTTTTTCATGTTGAAGAAATTCTGGAGTATATTTAAGTATGTCCTCATGGGATTCAACTTATCATAAACAAAGGATGAAAAATATACTGCAGAAATGTGACAGGAACTATACCAGAATTTAGACAGCTTAATAGATGCATCTGTACCCCATAGAAACAAATGCAGAGAAAACCCCAGAAACAAACACAAAGGGTGGATCCCTAATATCAACAAACTTTATAATAAAAGGAAAAGAATTTTGACCAAAAGTAAGAAGTACAATTCTTAGAATGTTAGTGCCCTTATCACTGAAATAAACAAACAACTCCGGAGCTTAATATAATCCACCAAATCCAAGTTTGAATCTAAAATAGCTACCTAAGCCAAACAAAATCACAAGGAATTTTTTACTTATATATGTAATCTGAAAAGCACAACACAGCAATGCACTGAGCTGATTGTAAATTATGTTCCCTACACTGAGGCTAAAGATATAGTGAACCTCCTGGCCAATAAATTTAACTTTACCCCTCTCTACTGTCCCTGTGTCCCTCAAGATATGCATGAAACTGGCTCACTTCCAGTACAACTCAAAACCAAGTCCTAAAAGTGCTATCAAAAGCTAAAATACTGCATAGATGGGTCCTGACAAAATCTCTGGATGCATCTCAAAAAGCATGAAGCAAGATGATGGCTACACCCCTAACAACATTGTTAAAGCTCAGCCTCCATACATGCTTTGTACCAAGTGAATGGAGAACAACTACAGTCATTCTCCTGCATAAAGGAGGACCTTCTACAAACCTAGGCAATTATAAACCAATAAGTCTGACCAGTCTCACATGCAAAGCCATGTAAAGACTTATCATGGAATTCATCAATCAGGACAAACAGAACCTGCAAACTCTGGGACCATCCCAGTTTGGATTCATTGGGGATAGGTCATGATTACTCAGTCTCATGGAATTGTTTGAAAAGGTCACCAAAGCAATGGGTGAAGGCAAAATAGGACACACCACATACCTTAACCTGATCAAAGCTTTTGACACAATTCCCCACTCAGGTATAGAAGAAAAGCAAAATAAACTGGAAATAAACCTCTCTGTCACCCACTGGATTGCCAAATGACTCACAGATAGGACACAAATAATCAAATTAGGGGAAGTTACCTCCATAAAGAGACCAGTCACTGATGGAGTCCCCCAGGATTCTGTGCTGGGACCTCTCCTGTTTGGCATCTACCTTTCTGAAGTAAATGCCAATATCAAATTGCTCTGGCTGATGGAGTAGTCAAGAAATCCCAAATTACTTAGCTATCCTGCAGGAAGATTTGTCCAAAATAAATAACTAGTGCCAAAAATCATGGAGTGAAACTAAGTGCCAAAAAATGCATTATTTTATCCTTTGGGAGTCATCTACCCCAGAGAACTACCACATTGACAATATGTCCCTAAGAGTTGACCCAGTTGTTCAGGATATGGTAACTTATTTGGACAGTGATCTGACTTTTGACTAACATGTGTCTGTTGTAAGAAAGTCCTTTTATATTGCTTGTCTTATAAACAAAGGGATTGTGTCTAGATCTAGGGATGTCACTGTCTCATTTTGGTCATGTATGTGTCTAGACACATGCAATAACTGGAACACCTATGGAAATAACTTACTAAAGGGACACATAGCCTGCACAACCTGTCCTACATGGTCTGACTCAAAGTCATCTCACTAAACTCATTATCATACAGATATATAAGAGGTGACCTGGGTCTGGCTTACAAGGCATCCTCCAATCCAATTCAGATGAATTTACTGCACATCAGCAAGACAAATGGCATCAGAAATAATTGGTCTAGGGATCTAAACTTCTTCTGTAATATCAATAGAATATTTTGGAGGGACAGATATATCTCACAGAGGTAGCTGCTGCTGTGGAACAGACTCCCAATCCACATAAAACAAAGTTTATCTCTTTAGATCTATGGATGGAAGACAGAAAATTTACCCCAAGACTGCCTCCCTTACTGTTAATGGACAGAGATAGCTCCTAAATGCTTTATCCCATGCAAGGGTCCCCTCAAATTATCGATGGTATGATCCCATTATGGACAACATATAATTATTGACCATAGGATGGGTAAGGTCAATCTATAACTAAATGGAATAGGTTATTTACAGCACAAAAGGGGAAACTGGCTAGGCTTAAAATGGACGGCAAGGGAAACTAGCCTAGTACTTACACTTGAATCTCTAACAGATATAATAAATTAAATAATGAAAGTAAAATACAAATAATTAATGAAAACCAGCTGAAATCTCACATTTATTTATTTATTATTTATTTACATTTGTTGACCGGGAGTGTCTGACTGGACATAGGTCCATTTTCAGGGGAGGCCCGGGAAGAAAAGCTCCACAGTTAAAATAAACAGACAGTAGTTACATTGGATTACATAGCGATTAACAATTTGATTAACATAGCAATTAATTACAAAACATATTTACAGATGAAGACCATAGTACATCAGTAAACAACTAGAATCTTTATTTGTGAAGTACATAACAGACATTAACAAATGTTACAATAAAAAGTTCCTGCTGTATAATAAGTACTAGGCTTATGAGCACATGATATAGGTAATGTTGTGAGGTGTTAACATCAGATACAACTCATGTTAAAGTACTAGTGATACAAGAAATAGATATATCTGAGTAGTTAAATTTGAAAATACAAAATTCTTAAATCTGAATTCAAAAGCTTTGTCAGATTTTAATGAAGTGGCAAATTGTAAAGCCTAATTGTGGCAAGGCTGGTTTCAATAAGCAATAATTTACACCTTCTTCTTTCGGCTTTTCCCGGTTAGGGGTTGCCACAGTGGATCACCTGTCCGCTCATGATTGGTAGTGGAGTTTTACAGTGTCGAGTTGCCAGCCCAACCTTCCACAGAAGGCACACCCATGCACACACTCGCACCTAGGGCCAATTTAGAGTGCCAATCTACCTACAGCATGTCTTTGGGATATGGAAGGAAACCGGAGCACCCGGAGGAAACCCACACGACCACAGGGAGGACATGCAGACTCTGCACAGAAGGCACCCCAGCCGAGAATCGAACCGGAGAACCTCTTGCTGTGAGGTGGCAACGCTAACCGCTGCACCACTGTGGCCGCCCTGCCAATGATTTACACCATCACTTGTAAATGTTAACTTGTTAATACAGTATGATTACTTTTATTTAAATGTAAATTTGCTTATGTCACAAATGTAATTCAATAAAGGTGTTAAAAAATAAGCAATGATTTAAAGTTTAACACAATTGTTTTCATGCAAGGCTACAGACCATGTGTCATTGACACTGCCTTTTAACCCATTCTCTTGTACTGCCCCGTTGATCAGTAGCTATAATTATGACATTCATAAGAGGAAAAAGAAATTAAAAAAAAATCTTCTGAATAAAGTAATATACATTTATTATAAACAGATAACTAAACAACAGAACACAGGTAAGAGGTGATGAAAAACTGTTAAGCATTCATTTCTGAAACTAGTGCCCTTTTCTGTTTTGTCTGGTGGTTTTTGTATTCAGCTACTTATAGTGTTTATATCCTGCTTTCTGGATACAACATTTTAATCCCCCTGCCCCTGAAATGGGAAGCTGTCTAAGCGCACTTAGCCATCCAATGTTCCTACTAACTGTTAGTGGAAGTGACTTAAACTTGAATCTGAACCCCTGTACAGAGTAAGATACCTGATGCTTCATCTGCCACTGTTATTAGATCAGCTACAAAGGTTCTACTGTGTATATTTTGTTGATCTCCAAATAAGTGTGGTTTCCCTGTAGAAATAGCCTGACGATCAGCAATGTTTAGTCACTAAGTAAGAACTTTTGTTGCCATTTTATGCTATTAATATTGTAACTGTTTTTAGTTACTTAGAGTAACTCTAAGCAACTATAAATAGTTACAGTTACTTATAGTTACTTATAGTACCTAAGTACTTAAAGTTTTGTTTTTTTTTTTTGTTATGAAGGTGTTTTCTGTCCAAATAATGAACTTTGCAGCAATGATCTCAAGTTATATTACTGAGCAAGTTAAGCAAGTCACTTTACTACAAGATTACTCCTATAAACTCACTTGCCCCTAACTGAATTGCATAGAGGAAAAAAAAATGTGATCTTTTTAGCATCTTACTAAATGAAATCGCACTTAAGGTTGAGAGTGGATCATAGTAAGTAACAGATCACAAGATCGCTTGCATTATGGCTGGACATAAGACTTGGATTTAATGCATGAATTTTCAACATGATTTAGATCATATTGTTCTTCAGCTTTGAACAAAACAAGCCAAGCAGCAATATGCAAGGACACACAAGGATATCAATTGCAGCACTTCCTGTGCTGATGAAGTAGGGACCTACCTAACTAGCCAATCAGCATTTTGATTGGTAGCACCTGCTGTACTGAATGCCAAGTGACAATACAGAAGTAATGTATAATCTAGTTTTCAGGTTTCAGCGTGAGACTGAATTTCAGGGAAGAGACTAATGTTAAAAGACACTGCCTTAACTCATCAATGCAGTACATGTCAAGACTGACACGCTTGACTCTGTCTGCTTAGTGATGCTTCTTTCATTCAACTCTGTGTTGCAGAGAAATAAACAGTTGAGTGTGCCATGAATTACAGGTTTAATTTGAGCTCACCAGTACCCAGGAAAAAATCATTTCCTCTGTTTCAGAATGTCTGCACAGTCTTAAGGTCCATTTGTTCTTAATGATCTAAACCAATACCGATACAAATACTGCCAGGCAGATGGATGAGATCTATACAAATACTAAGAGTCCATTTGCAACAGTGAGATATTATTAGCTAATTAAACTTTACTCCTTAACTCATTTTCAATCACGTTCATCTTTTTTCTACTAAAGTTGTGTTAACTATAGCAACTGCATGAAATGTTATCCTTTCACATCAGATATATTGTTTCTTGAAACTGCTAACAGGAAATGTTTTAATGTAGCACTGCATTCTATTCATTTGAGCTTCCGAATTAGCTAGAATTCCTACAGAACTGGCCATTCTGATTAAGGAGGTTTGCCTTGTTAGCCATAGGACCTTCCCTATAGTGATAGTGGCCATGAAACAGTAGCAAACCACTTTGCTTTGCAGTTAAGCCTTGATAAAGGACAAATTATTATTCCAGGAATAAAATCCAAAAGGGGATATTCCAGGATGACTCTCTGTCACTGCTGCTCTTTTGAATTGCCCTTAACCCAATAAGCTGCCTGCTTAACAGATTATGTCATGGCTACAATGTGGCTCCCAGAATACAACACAGTGTAAAGACTTCTCATCTTTTCTTTGTCAATGATTTAAAACTGTATAGCTCATCAGATAAGGAAATGGAAGCACAATTTCAAGTAGTTGTCAAACCTTTTTCAGATGATATAAGAATGTAATTTCATCATGATAAATGTGCAAAAGCAACCTTTAAAGCGAGAAAGCTGCAGCACCAAGAAAACATCAGTTTAGGACAAGAATGTGATATGAAAGAACTTGAGCAAGAGGAAGTGTATAAATATTTGGGAATTATTGAAGGATCAACAATAAAACATGAACAAATGCAAATAAAACTCAGTAAGGAATATTTTAGAAGACTTAAATTGATCCTGAAAACAGTGTTGCTATCTAGCAACAAAGTTCAGTCTATAAACCAATTTGCTCTTCCTGTCCTAAACTTACAGTTTTGGAGTGACTGACTGGCCACAAAAGGTGTTGGATAGATTAGACAGGAAAAAATAAGGATGCTTCATGCTCACAAAATGATTTATAAAAAATCAGTGCATACCAAGATTATATATTCCCCGTTCTGAAGGAGGGATGGACCTCCTTGAATTTGATTACATGTATAGATCTGCAGTCGTGGGACTGCACACATATCGGCTGATTTCACAAGACCCAACAATAGGTAAAGTTTGGAAACATGAGGAGAATAAATCTAAGATAACTTCCCTGCTTAATCTAGCAGAAGCATATCAGCTTCAAGCAGGAATGGAAATTAAACCAGAAGTAGATCAGGCAGCAACTGAATGTGCCAAAGAAACAAAAGAATATAAAGGATCAGATTAGAAGGCAAGTAATGTGGAAAATTCATAAATATAGTTGCAAGTATAGAAAATCCTGGAACAACCTCATGTTGATCAGGACTGAATGCAGGAATGGTGAAAGAGAAGTGAATCCAAACCTAAAGATGAAAGGTTAATATTGGCGGTCCAAGATAGTAGACTATGTGCACGTTGGTTGATAAAGTCCATTGAACATGTGGGAGAAATAGACAAATGAAGGTTTTGTAAAACAGAATTGGAAACAGTTGCACACCTTGTTGCTGATTGTGACATACTAATGGCAGAAGGACTATATACTGAAAGGCATAATAATGTGCTAAGATTCCCACCACACAAGGAAAGAAGCCATGTGATTACCTTTATATTTTATTAAAATTATAGTCCAGTTAAGTAGTAGATCCACAATGTAGTCCCACAAAACAGGTAAAATAAGCACACACACTGGATCCAATAAAATCTGGTTAGCAGCAAATACAAAGCATAAAATGCAGACTCCTCGAGGATGGATGTGGATCTACTACTGGACTGGACTATAATTTTAATAAAATATAAAGATAATTACTGGCTTCTTTCTTTGTGTGGTGGTGAGCTGTTCTGTTTCCAGTTCGTGGTGAAGTAATGTGCCGAGAGTGTTGCACTGGGGATTGTGCATATGTTATAATATTGAAGTAGCTGAAAAACACTGGAAACATGAGCCACAAAGCATCACAGAAAATTATGAAGTCTGCATCATATGGGATCACCATTATCGAAAGATAGATGCAAGAAAATCAGATATAGCGGTCTAATAAAAGAAGAGAAAAGTAGCGCTGATCATTGAAATCGCTACACCCAGTGACTACAGTGTGTTATGTACAGAGAGACACAAAGTCATAAAATATCAGGATTTGCAGGTAGAAATGAGAGCAATGTGGAAGAAAGATACCCAGACAGTTACAATAGTAGTAGGAGCAACAGGTCTTATAAACACGAATCTACAATCATATTTAGATATGTTACCAATGCATGTAACTCCGTATGAATTGCAGAAGGAGTCATTACTGGGCACATTGTGGGTGCTGTGAAGAGCACTTCTGGCTGACATCAAAGACTGAAACAATACTAATTTCATGAACTTTAATCATACTTTGA